>NC_044996.1:90888950-91188950 GCF_008728515.1 Papio anubis
GGTAAGGCATGGGCCAATTTTAAAAGTTTCTTCTTTGTATTTCTTTTGTTTGTTTTTGTTTTTTGTTTTTGAGACAGAGTCTCGCTTCTGTCACCCAGGCTGGAGTGCAGTGGCGTGATCTCTGCTCACTGCAAGCCCGCCTCCAGGTTCACACTATTTCATTCTGCCTCTGTGGCCTCCCCGAGTAGCTGGGATCATAGATGCCCTCGGCCACCACTTGGGCTGCTTTTTTGTATTTTAGTAGAGGATGTGCTTCACCCTGCGGTTAGCTAGACAGCCCCTAACTCCTGATCACATCTCATTTTCCTCTGCCTCCCAAAATGCCGGGATTGCAGGGCGGAGCCACTGCGCCTGGCTGCCTTTTTTGAGACGGAGTCTGGCTCTGGTCACCCAGGCTGGAGTGCAGTGTCTATCTCAGCTCACTGCAACCTCCTCCTAGGTTTAAGTGATTGACCTGCCTCAGCCCTCTAAGTAACTGGGGATTACAGGCATGCCACCACTGGTTAATTTTTTGTATTTTTAGGTAGAGATGGGGTTTCACTCATGTGGACCAGGCTGGTCTTGAACTCTTGACCTCAGGCGATCTGCCTGCCTTGCACTCCCAAAGTGCTGGGATTACAGGCATGAACCACCACGTCTGGCCTCTTCTTGGTATTTCTATATTGAAAAACAACTAGTAAATGTTATAAATCATGAAAAGATAAATGAAAAAGATTTCTGAGGTATTCTGATATGCAGCCAGGCTCGAGTGGCACTGACAACGGGGCATAGGTTATAAACTGGTGAAGACTTACAGCTATCCAGATTGAGACTCAACTAGGGTACTGCTTATTTTACTGTATTTGTTTATTTCAGAGACATGGTCTTGCTCTGTCACCCAGGCTAGAGTGCAGTGGAGCTGTCATGGCTCACTGCAGCCTCGACCTCCTGGGCTCAAGCGATCCTCCCACCTCAGTCTCCCGAATAGAACTACAGGCGTGCACCACCATACCCAGCTTCTTTTTTTTTTTAGAGGATGAGGTCTCACTATGTTGCCCAGACTAGTCTTGAACTCATGGCCTTGAGCAGTCCTCCTGCCTCAGCCTCCCAAAGTGCAGGGATTACAGGCATGAGCAACCATGACAGCCTGTTATACTTTAATGTGCATATGAGTTATGTTATGAATCTGTTAAATGCAGATTCTGGTCGGCTTAGTGGCTCACGCTGTAATCCTAACACTTTGGGAGTCTGAGTATGGTAGATCATGAGGTCAGGAAATCGAGACCATCCTGAGCATTGCATTGCCTCTAATAAAAAATACAGAAAATTAGCCGGCATGTATGTGGGCACCTGTAGTCCCAGCTACTGGGAGGCTGAGGCAGAGAATGGTGTGAACCTGGGAGGCTGAGCCTGCAGGAGCTAAGATCGTGCCACTGCACTCCAGCCTGGGCAACAGAGCGAGATTCTGTTCAAAAAAAAAATGCAGAATCTGACTGAGTAGATCGAGGTAGGGCCCAATAGTCTGCATTTTTTTTTTTTTTTTTTTGAGGCACCACTCTGTTGCCCAGGCTGGAGTGCAGTGGCACCATCTTGGCTCACTGCAACCTCTGCCTCCTGGGTTCAAGCTGATTCTCAGAGTTTCAGCTCCTGGAGTAGCTGGGATGACAGTCATGCGCCACCACGCCTAATTTTTTTGTAGTTTTAGTAGAGACAGGGTTTCACCATGTTGGCCAGGGTGGTCTTGAACTCCTGACCTCGAGTGATCTGCCCGCGTCGGCCTCTCCCTCAGTGTTGGGATTAGGGGTGTGAACCACCACACCCGGCCAATAGTCTGCATTTCTGTTAGGTTTCCAGGTGATGCTAATGTTGCTGAATCACTTATCACACTTCGAATGGCAGGAAAAAAGGAGAAGAGGAAGAAGTAAGATGGGGAGGAGCCATGAAAATGAAGAGGGGCTGATATGAGACACTGCAGAAGCAGAATGTTTGAGCTTGTGGATGAGGAAAGAATCTGGGATGACTGAGGTTTGTGGCTTGGGTGACTATGAGGATAATGGTGACATTAATCAGAGATAAGATAATCAAGCTGGAGGAGGATGGGGTATAGGAAACAATGGAGGGGTAGGAATGAGATATCACATTTAAGTACGGGTACAGTGGCTCATGCCGGTAATCCCAGCATTTTATGAGGCTGAGGCAGGCGGATCACTTGAGGTCATTAGTTTGAGACCAGCCTGGCCAATATGGTGAAACCCCATCTCTACTAAAAATACAAAATTAGCCAGGCATGGTGGTGGGCGCCTGTAGTCCCAGGTACTCAAGAGGCTGAGGCATGAGAATCGCTTGAACCCAGGAGGTAGAGGTTGCAATGAGCTGAGATCACGCCACCGCCCTCCAGCCTGGGCGACAGAGCAAGACTCTGTCTCAAAATAAAAATAAAATAAAATCAAGACACTGATTACCTCTGGGGAAGGTAGAGAGATGGGATCATTATTAGGTTAGGCGGTGGGTTTGAGTGTTCATTTTATTATTGAATTTCATAATGTATGTTACATATATCCTTTTGTATTTATCAAATATTACATATATTTTTAGGTAGTCCAAAAATTAACAGAAACAAGAGAGAAGTGTCAGGGAAGTCAATTTCAGTAAATGGGTTGTTTTGCAGGATCATATTGGTATGGAAGACCTCAGCAAGATAAGGCCTGTAGGGAAACCCTGAACTTCATGACTGAGAGCACACAGGTCACCTTTGGAAGCAGCCACATTCAGATGGGGAGGGCTGATGCCAGACTGCAGAATGGGAAGGAATGTGGGAAGTCAGGACTGGGAGTGTACATAAGTCTTTCATCTACTACCATTTCTTCCCTAACCCACAACAGCTAACATTTATCTAGGCTGTAGTGTATGCCAGGCCCTTTGCATACACATTTAATCCTCACAACCACCCCACAGGGTGGGCTACAGGGACTAAGCTCAGTGCTTGTATTACCACCAGATTATGTTCACCTCCAACCACATGCAGAGAACCCCTACTGAATCACTGAAACGGGAATGAATGTTTAGCTATTACATTCCAAATTTTAGACTGAAGGTCTCAAATGGTTAAGTAATGGGTACCAACCAAAAGTGATGAATTAAGTCTATCCAGAAATGGACTATTTCTTCCTGTGATGCTGTCATTGTGAGTCACCAAACTTAACCAGTTTTATCCCCATTCAGGCACATAGTACAATTGTATTTTTCCACCTCTATAAAATTAGCTGCAACCATGTGGCTTGCTTTGGGCAATGAAAAGAGAGAAGTGATCTGTGACACTCTAAGCTTTAAGAGCCAAGGTATATTTTGGTCATATGCCTTCCCCTGACTCAGTGATGGAACTTTTTTTATTTAACACATTGATGCTCTACACATTCAGAGAGACTTCTCTAGTAACAAACTATGGAAATGATCCTTGAAAGTAGAGTGTTGGTGACCAGTCGCAGTGGCTTATGCCTGTAATCCTAGTACTTTGGGAGGCTGAGGCTGGCGGATTACCTGAGGTCAGGAGTTCAAGACCAGCCTGGTCAACATGGTGAAACCCCGTCTCTACTAAAACATACAAAATTAGCTGGGTGTGGTGGTGCACGCCTGTAATCCCAGCTATTCAGGAGGCTAAGTCAGGAGAATCACTTGAACCTGGGGGGCAGACGTTGCAGTGAGCTGAGATCATGCCATTGCACTGCACTCTAGCCTGGGCAAAAAAAGAGAGCAACTCAAAAAAAAAAAAAGTAGAGTCTTGGTAATGGATTTTTTTGGTTCTTTTTTTTTGAGACAGAGTTTCGCTCTTGTTGCCCAGGCTGTAGTGCACTGGCGCGATCTCGGCTCACTGCAACCTCCGCCTCCCACGTTGAAGTGATTCTCCTGCCTCACCCTCCCTAGTAGCTGGGATTACAGGCATGCACCACCATGCCGGGCTAATTTTGTATTTTTAGTAGAGACAGGGTTTCTCCATGTTGGTCAGGCTGGTCTCGAACTCCCGACCTCAGGTGATCCGCCCGCCTTGGCCTCCCAAAGTGCTGGGATTACAGGTGTGAGTCACCACGCCTGGCGGTGATGGAATTTCTACTAGTCTATTAGTGTTCACCAGTCACCATGCATGAACAGAGTTCTGCTGTCAATCCCTGTTGGACATATGAGCAATAAGTATACTTTTGTTAAATTACTGAGATTTGGGGGTTATCATTGCAGCAAAACCTAGCCTATCCTGACTGATACATTCTCCTTTTCTCAAGTTAGAAATTATACATGTTGTATAAGGACTGAATAATGAAAATGTACATAGAGTGTCTAGAACTCTCTCCCTTGCACATCGTAGGCCCTCAATAGATGCCTTTGTGTATCTGCTATTAAATTATTATGGAATTTTCATATTTTTCACATGCAATAAAGGCTAGTTGTGGAAGATGTAAACAGAAGGCAGTGTTCCAGGCTCACATTATTCCTAATGCTTGTAATCTTAAAAGGGATATTTTCATTCTTTGTAACTTTCTCCCTCAACTCCACGAAAAAGCACTACAATTGGCCCTGCTTGGATCACCTACCCCTCCATCCCTGTGCTGGGGGAGATGAAGCCATATGGTCAACCCAACTCTACCCCAAGATAGATGGCCACTTCCCCCAAAGGAGAAAACTGGGCTTAATTGCCAGAATAAGGAAGGAATGCTGGGGAGGCAGAAATGAGTTATCTAAGTCAAAACAGACTTACATTTACAACCTGGGGTTTATTACTTATTAGCTGTGTGTGAACTTGGGCACCACTCAATCCGTTTGCTCATATGTAAAGTAGGGATCGTACTTTGGAGAGTTGTTTAAGGATAAGAAATAATGTATGAGAGTTTAGTACTATGCCTGGTACCTAATAGTTCCACAATAAATGGTCATTTTAAAAAGCCAAATGCTAAAGATTTCCTACTGTTAAGTTTTCACCATCCCAACACTCAAAGATCAAAGGCCAGGAAAAGACATCTGTAGCTATAATGAACCCATATAAGACAAAAGATGTTATAAATAATTTTTCATTTAAGGATAAAGTGTTTACAAGCTTCAGCAGGCCTCTAATGTTCATCTTGAGGCTCAGCTGTTTCCTTTTAGAATCTGTACACACAAGGCACAAAGTGGTTAGAGAGGCCAAGCCCAGCTACAGTCACTGGGCAGAAGCAGTAAAGAATGCCCTAGAGTCCTGGCTTCAGACTCTGCTCAAAGCATCTCCCTTTGGCTCAAAGGTGACTCAGAGCTCAATTTTAAAACACATTTAAGTGAATACCATCCAGGGCTGAAACCTCATACTCAATCTTACTGAGTTTTTGCCACCAACATATCCTCTGCCTTGAGTATGAAATCTGCTTTGTACCAAAGGACCTATTCAAAAGTGTTCTAGGTGTCCTTGACTTATTCATCAAACATTTATTAAGTGCATGCTGTGCAGTAGGTGCCAAGAACACAGAGATGGTCAAGCACAGTCACTGCTCACAAGTGTAATCTAGGGGCAAAGATGCAGCAAAGCACTAGAGGGGCTGGCTGTGATGAGTCTGTACTCATGACCGAGTTGGGGATCAGAAAAAGAATTAAAGACATGAGCTGAATCTTGGGGGAATAAGTTGAGTCTGCACCAGAAACAAAGGGAGAAAGGAATTTTAGCAATGGTACAAGCAAATGAGAAGAAATGGATATTGACAGCTTAATGTGTATGGGATGCATTTTATTATGGCTGGAGTACGGAGGTAGTAAATGAGCTGAGATGTGGTCAGGGGCCAGATCATGAAGGGACCGTGGAGTTGGGGGAGTAGCATGTTAGAGGGACACTTTACTCTAGAAGCTACTAAGCATGGTGGATTAAAGCAATGGTTCTTACCATCCTTTTGTGTCATAGATTCCTTTAAGAACTTGAAAAAAGGTATGGGCCCTTTCACTGGAAAAAGGTATATACACTTAGACACAAAATGTTGCCTAAAATTGCCTAGTTAAGGAGTAAGATGGGAAACAACTGCAACAGTCCAGTAAGACATGATGAGGCCTCCACTAAGCCACAGGAGCCAGGACAGAAAAGAGGAAACAGATGTGAGAAATAGAAAAATGTTGAGTGTTATCAACAGATGTTTTCATCAATTGGATTTCAGAAGTGAGGGACAAGTCTAAGACAGTTCACTCCCAGGTCAGTTTGTGGTTTAGGCAATTGAGTAGAAAGTAGTGTCACTGATGGAGAGGCACAGGCTTCCGCAGAAAGATGGGTTCAGTTTGGGAAATGTCAAGACAAAGGTGCCTTTAGGACATCCAAATAAAGAAGTTAACCAGGAGGCTAAATAGGCTCTACCTTTTGATGATTCTTGTACTTGGTCTCTTGCCCTGATATTATACAGATAGACTCCTAAATCTCTGTGCAACACTTCTGAATTGAGACAAGTATATCCCCCATTTGCAGAAAGGGATCCAGAGATGGGAAAAGAAATCAAACTTCACACACCCAAAATTATTTCACAATTTTTTACTAAAAGAATAGATTTTTATTAAGCGTTGTAAGTTTCTTTCCATCCGCATTAACAGAACAACAGACCAATTTCCATCACAGAACAACTCCTGAGGCATTCTCATTCCTTTCTGAAACTCTTCCATTAACTCCTGCAGTTTCCCTAAAGAAGCATCCATTCAAACTTACATTAATAAACTATGGAGCTTTTGTGGTGAGGTGGGCCAAAAAGGCAGGGAATTTGGAATCTGGGAATGGGAAAGAGAAATACATATTATCCATCCACTAAACACACTGTCAAGAGCACAGGAGAGGAGATAGTAATACAGGAAAAAAACAATGAAATAATTTTTTACTTTTGTCAATAACATCATTTATCAGGGAGCACTAAAAGTCACTGACTCCTTGCAGTTAAAGTTTCTTTACCTAGTGTGTTATTCTAAAAACAGAACAGAACAGATTAGGAATAGAATAGAAGAATAGAATAGAATAGAATAGAATAGAATAGAATAGAATAGAATAGAAGGTAGGAGGGGAAGTGCCTTCTGGGAAGCAATTAAAATGAAGTCATCAGATTTGGCCGGGTTATGAGAGATTAATAAAATCTGAAATATTTATTTTGCTTCATTTACATGAAAATTCACTAGTCATTAGTTACTACCAACACGGACAAAAAGAGCATCTATAAAAGTACAGGGGCAATGTCAAAAGCTGAAATGGGCACCCTAGCACAGGGGATTTTTTTATTTTGCTTTTAACCTGGAAAAGATGATTTTGTAAAAAATGACTTTATATTCTTAGAACATCAAAATAACCTCTGACAATATTCAAGATAATTAGCAGTAACAGGGGAATAGGTGCACTGAGCTCTCTACCTGCACCAGCAGACTACTGCAATAAGCCAAGGGAAAGAAAATAGAAAGTCGAATAAGATGCCAAAGTCACAGGATGGAAAAAATATAAGATGACACGCAATGAACAGTGAAAACTCAACCCCCTACCCCAAACCCCAAGCATATTTAGGAAATATGCATCAGGAAGTGAACAAGTATAATGATTAAACCTTAGTAGAATTATACTAACTACTTTAAACTGTGGTCTACTTGTACTGACTTTTCAAAGGTGGGTGGGTCGTAGAGGCTGTAATGGTAACACTGACATGCCCACAGGAGCCTTGTAAGGTTCCAAAGGACTGGATCACCATAACCAAACAGCTACCCCCACATTCCTTCTACCCTACATAAGCACTCCTGCCCCCCACCCTCCATCTCAACCACCCTCCGTAATGCCTTGTTCGACTGTTTTTCTCAGTGATCAAAAAAAGTTAATGTGACTTGGCCAACAATGTCAGAAATCAAGATGGAGACAAATATCAAATGTCACTAGCCAAAGCGAGTACCAATTCTTGGGCTTTAAAGTCTACCCAAAGTCCTACTGGCTCAGAATGAAAATGATGCAAGTGAGCAGAAGTTTGTCAGGCCTGGTCCAGACCACACTGGACTGGTCACTGACTAAGAGTAGGAGTTATAAGCTGATCCCAAGACACACCAGCAGAAATAAAAAACTGCAAGTCCTTGGGGATCAGTGACTATACACAACCAGAGTGTTTTGCTTATGGTCCTACAATGTAAAGGGGTCATTTCTGGGGGTTCCCAAATGACTTTGTTCAAGAGAGGTCACATCACAGCTAGAAACGGAACCTCAAGTGAAGGATGACAGTCTCTTCAAGTGGTGCAGCAAAGATCAGACCCCACCTTCCACAATTTGTCCTCCAATTAGAAAAAGTTCATCTCCCAGGAATGAACCTTAGTTTTCCTGGCTTCTAAGCTGTGTATTTTGTCAGATAAATAAAAATCTAGGAATATGGCCATTTATGGTTCTTTCTTGTAACCTTCCGAACCCAAAATACTGAATCCAAATAAAAATCAAGGTTGGAGATGACCCACTTGTTTCACCCTGGGCTAGGGGAAAAAGGTTGTGGAAGGAAGAAAAGCCTTTTGGCAAACTGGAATCATCCCTGCCAAAGCAGCAATTTTACCTCTCACAGTGAATGCCTACAAAGTAAGAAATTTTCTTAATGGTGTGAGAGTTAACAATACTGTCATCTGATTGTGTCAGATAGATTCAAGATGCACAGAAACAGCAACTGCAAACAGTATCTTAGCAATTTTAAGTCCAAGTGCTTCCTATTAGAAAATGGAGATATAGGTTATCTCACAGCTCAGTGATGCTGGTTGCTTTTAGAGCTCCAAAGGATTCATCCCTCGGTGGCTCCAGAAAGAAAATTCCAAGCCATGTAAATTTACTACTATCCCTTCCTTTGCTGGATGTAGAAGTCCTACCTTCAAGATGTTGTGAAAGGTTGGGCAGGTCCAAGAGAAGAAGGGGTACCACATTAGGGGAGCTGATTCCAAAGAGGAGGTTTTTGTATACTTTGTTTCTACTTCTGTCTGGTTCAAAGTACACTCTTGTCATCTTTCTTTGGTTTATGTAAGAAGTATCTGGGCAGGGGTCAAGGCATTCCAGGGCTCCCTCCCCGTGAAAATCATGGCTTCTCTTAATCTGGGACAGACTAGAACTAAATAGTCTGACGCTGTTTTCAATTTCCTATGATCTGGTCAGTGTAAGTGGGCAGTAAGCAAATAGCCTTCTGGTTGTCTGGGCAAAAATCACCAAGGACCTGCTGTGGGTTAAGGTGCATGGGGTTTTTCAAAAAGAACCCTGCTAGAAGATTAGTCAGTTGTATTTCTGTAGAAATGGTACTTCTTGGGCAAGAATATCACAAAGCCCAAAAGGAGGTATGTGAGGCTGGAAGCCTCAATTCCTGAATGAAGACATAATGCTAATTTATTGCAAGCCATGTTTCCCTCCCTCATACTTAGGCTGTCCAAGGAGGGAAACTGGAAATGCAAGGTTGTCTCAAGATTATCTCCAGCAAGGAGGAATAGCCTCTTTATCCTGGGCAAATCCTGGTCACACAGGAGGCTGAGAATCTTTTAATAGAATTCTTCTCAAGGCCCAGGCCAGAGTCCTCTAAAGTCTTCCTTGCAAAGCAAATGAAAAGATCCAGTAGTCAGAATGTCAATGAACAAATGAAACAATCTAGGCGTGTAAAATCAAATAGTTTCCTCACACTTCCCTACCCTATCTTTCCAAAGCTAGTCCTCTCTCCTTCAGGGATTCATGTCAATCAATTCTAGCCTGAAACCAATTTGACCCTGGAGTTCCAGAAGAGATTTCCTCCAAATTGGCTGAAAGCCCTTTCAAATGGTAGTCACCTCCCATCCCCCCTTTTCTCTCCAAACCTTCATAAGGAAATGCCCAACTCTGCCCAATCCCATTCCAACCTCCTGTTTTCACCATATGGGATGTGAGGGCTCTGTTCAAGATAAAGCTTGTAACAACCCAAGAGTTTGTTGTTCTGAACAGGCAATTTCTGGAAAGTACTTTTTGTCTGATTTAGAGAAGCCCATCCAACTTCTCGTAATTGTGATGGGCTGTGACTTAGTAAGAATTTCAGATTTAAAGTGTGGTCTTTTGAAACCTTCCACTCCATAGCAGTGGAAGCATTTCTGGGAAATTGAGTAAATCCTCTGGGATATCACCGTGTATGTATGTGTATATATATACACACATACACACACATATATATAAAATATGTATAGATAAATAGATCTGTCTCTTTATATAAAGGGTATGTGTATGCATATACACACATTCATATATACACCCACCCACACATTCACACACACACATGCACACGCGCGCGCGCACACACACACACACACAGTCTTTTGAATCCCTTTCGTACTCAAGTTCATTACACTGATTCCCACCCTTTCATGGTGTGGGCAGTAGGGAGTGAATGAACTGTGCCACATCTTCTATTTTACAAACAATGCACTGGTTGAGAGGCAGGAAAAATCTGCCCAGTACTTTTCTGATTCACTTGAATCCTCCAGTACAAAGGCCATTGATAATTTTTTTGAAGTGTATAAAAAAAATAATACTACCTTACTTTTCTGAAAACATCTACCTATCTGATTGTCAGGCCAAAGCTAGAGGTGGTGGTACAAAATCCAGGGGTAGGTAAGTTGGAAGAAGGAGTGAAGAAGAGGTGGATATCACTTCATAGAAAAAAAAAACAAAAACAACAAAACCTCAGGAAGCCAAAGCTGTTCCCACAACCTCATAGGTTTGCCACATAAGTCTGTGATAATGAGTATCATTATAAATACTCAGAAAAACCAAAGCTGGAACTCTTCTATAGGACCTTATGTGATGACACCCAATTTCTGACAGCTACTGCCTTACTAGGCTCCCAGAGGAGATAAATAAACTATTGGTGCTATGTATTCAATTTGAGACTAGGAGCTAGTCTTACTGCCATTCATCTTTGACCAGAACTTCTCCAGAAACAGCCACTGAATCTGGAGTCCCAGAAAAAGGCAGGGAAGGGGAAAAGATGGACAAAATAGGACATCCCACCAAAATCCTGGAGAAATCTAGGGTGAGCATTTATATCCTCCTCTAGCTTGGGCCTAAAATCAGAAAAGTAAAAGTTTTTCCCTCTTCCTGGTATGGTGAAGCCATCTTCAGCTTGTCAATCCTCTTTCCGTTGTGCCACAGTTTCTAGCTTTTGCTCTTGTAAGTGGTTCTTCTCCCTATTCTTCATAGGGAAGTAGCGGTTACCATTATTACACTCGTTGCTGTCTCTGGATAAGGCACATTGTGATGGAGCTGGAAGACGATAATCACTCTTCTCTTCCTTGATCAATGCGCCACTGTTTCCATTTACCTGGGAGCGAGACCGACCTTGATGAAGCTCCAGGGATTTAGAAACTCCATCTGAAGAGCCCTGTTAAAAACAGAGATACTCAGTGGAAATGGGAATCCAGACTAGCTGACCCTTCCTAAGCATATTCATAAGCTAGCCTGAGAAAGCGGCTTCAGTTCTTCGAAAACACCAGAAGACCTCAAGCTAGTTGCTAACTAGTACATTCTTTTTTTTTTTTTTTTTTTTTTTTTTTTTTTTTTTTTGAGATGGAGTCTCGCTCTGTCGCCCAGGCTGGGGTGCAGTCTGCAATCTCGGCTCACTGTAACCTGCCTCCAAGGTTCAAGCAATCCTCCCACTTCAGCCTCCTGAGAGTAGCTGGGTTTACAGGCGCCCACCACCACGCCTGGCTAACTTCTGTATTTTTAGTAGAGACGGGGTTTCATCATGTTGGCCAGGCTGGTGTCGAACTCCTGGCCTTAACTGATCTCCCTACCTCAGCCTCCCAAAGTGCTGGGATTACAGGTGTGAGTCACTGCGCCCTGCTGGATACCTAGTACATTCTGGTATTATATTGAGAAGTTAGGGTGAAAACATATAGACCCAACTGAAATCCAATGGCAATGACAACACAATAATGACACAGCTACTTTTTCTTTTTTTTATACAGGGTCTTGCTCTGTCACCCAAGTTGGAGTGCAGTGCTGCAATCCTGGCTTACTGCAGCCATGACCTCCTGGGCTCAAGCCATCTTCCCACCTCAGCTCCCCCAAGTAGCTGGGACTACATGCGTGCACCACCACATCCAGCTGATTTTTGTATTTTTTGTAGAGACAGGGTTTCACCATGTTGGCCACACTGGGCTTGAACTCCTGAGCTCAGGTCATCTGCCTGCCTCAGCCTCCCAACGTGCTGGGATTACAGGTGTGAGCCACTGCACCTGGCTGATGCTGCTACTATTTACAAAGCTTAACAATATGTTTTTCTAATACTATGGGGATCCTAAATGGTAGATATGATCATGCCCCATTTGCTGATGAGGAAGGTGAGGCTCAGAAAGATTAAAGCAACTTGCTTAAGGAGACAAAGATACGAAGTCGTGGGGCCAGGATTCTACTCCTCTAAAGTCTATTCTCTTAACTGCCATGCAACACTGCCTAATGCTGACAACTGGACAGGCAAATGAAAGAAAAAGAAACAAACACAGAAGATCTATGTGCAATATTCCACAGAATCTTTCTTTTCTTTTTGAGACAGAGTTCTGCTCTTGTTGCCCAGGCTGGAGTGTAGTGGCACGATCTCAGCTCACCCCAACCTCTGCCTCCCGAGTTCAAGCAATTCTCCTGCCTCAGCCTCCCAAGTAGCTGGGATTACAGGCATGTGCCACCATGCCTGGCTAATTTTGTTTTTTAGTAGAAACGGGATTTCTCCATGTTGGTCAGGCTGGTCTCGAACTCCTGACCTCAGGTGATCTGCACAACTCAGCCTCTCAAAGTGCTGGGATTATAGGCGTGAGCCACAGAATCTTTCATAACTAAAAACAATCACCTGGTTTTTGTAAATCCCAGGAACATGATAGCTATTGCTAATGATATGAACTACATTACCTTGTAGTGCAGTGCTGGCTCTTAATGAATGGTGCTAGGAATAATAACAGCTTCTAAGTGGTTGGACATGCCACATACTCTGTTGTTCCTTTTACAGATAAGAAAACTGAAGCTCCTAGGAGGCCAAGGCGGGCAGATTGTTTGAACTCAGGAGTTTGAGACCAGAACCCCATGTCTACAAAAATTACAAAAATTGGCTGGGCATGGTGGCATGCACCTGTGGTCCAAGCTACCCGGGAGGTTGAGGTGGGAGGATCGCTTGAGCTTGGGAGGTCCAGGCTGCAGTGAGTCATGACTGCACCACTGCATTCCAGCCTGGGCAACAGAGTGAGATCCTGTCTTAAAAAAAAAAAAGAAAAGAAAAGAAAAGAAAAAGAAAACATGAACAGGCTCAAAAAAGTACAAAGACTTTACTTTTAGTCCTCATATAACAACTCTGCAACATAGATACCAATTTCTCCAATTTTATAGATGAGAAAACTAGGGCAGAGAGGCTAAGTAACTTGCCCAAGGTCACATAACTAGTAAGTAGCAGAACCAGATTCAAAGCTAGATCATTTGGTTCCAAAGTCTATACAATACGGGGCTTACTGTGAAGTATTGTCCAACAACCTGGAAATAACATGAAACTAGTAACAGCCATACAAATGGATGGAATTAGCCACCTGAAGGAGTCAACAAATAAATCAAAACATTACAAGTAAGTCACTTAAGAATTTAAGAACAGGCAGCCAGGCGCTGTGGCTCACGCCTGTAATCCCAGAATTTTGGGAGGTCGAGGCGGGTGGATCACAAGGTCAGGGGTTGAAGACTAGCCTGATCAACATGGTGAAACCCCGTCTCTACTAAAAATACAAAAAAAAGTAGCCGGATGTGGTAGCAGGCACCTGTAATCCCAGCTACTCAGGAGGCTGAGGCAGGAGAATTGCTTGAACCCAGGAGGCGGAGGTTGGGGTGAGCCGAGATCGTGCCACTGTACTCCAGCCTGGCGACACAACGAGACTCTGTCTCAAAAAAAAAAAAAAAAAAAATTTAAGAACAGGCCTGGCTGGGTGCGGTGTCTCACTCCTGTAATCCCTGCACTTTGGAAGGCCGAGGCGGGCGGATCATGAGGCCAGGAGTTCAAGACCAGCCTGGCCAACATGGTGAAACCCTGTCTCTATTAAAAATACAAAAATTAGCCGGGTGTGGTGGTGGGCACCTGTAATCCCAGCTACTTGGGAGGCTGAAGCAGGAGAATCGCTTGAATCTGGGAGGCAGAGGTTGCAGTGAGCTAAGATCGTGCCACTGCACTGCAGCCTGGGCACTTTGGGAGGCCAAGGCAGGCAGATCAACTGAGGTCCGGAGTTCAAGACCAGCCAGGCCAATATGGTGAAACCCTGTCACTACTAAAAATATAAAAATTTGCTGGGTGTGGTGGTGCATTCCTGTAATCCCAGCTACTTGGAAGGCTGAGGCAGGAGAATCACTTGAACCCAGGAGGCGGAGGTTGCAGTGAGCTGACATCGCGCCACTGCACTCCAGCCTGGGTGATGGAGCAAGACTGTTTTTAAAAAAGTAAAATTAGGCCGGGTGCGGTGGCTCACGCCTGTAATCCCAACACTTTGGGAGGACAAGGCAGGCGGATCACGAGGTCAGGAGATCGAGACCATCCTGGCGAACACGGTGAAACCCCGTCTCTACTAAAAATACAAAAAAATTAGCCGGGTGTGGTGGCGGGCACCTGTAGTCCCAGCTTCTAGGGAGGCTGAGGCAGGAGAATGGTGTGAACCCGGGAGGTAGCGGAGCTTGCAGTGAGTGGAGATCGCGCCACTGCACTCCAGCCTGGGCGACAGAGCGAGACTGTCTCAAAAAATAAATAAAATAAATAAAATAAATAAAATTACAAAAAAAAAAAAAAGAATTTAAGAACATATAAAACTCTTGTGGCCTAGGAATAATCTCATGAAGACAGGATTACAGTGTAACCAGATTTAATAAGCTGGAACATTTTATTAATTATCTCATACTCTTCTTTTTCTGTCCCGATTGAAACAGAAAAAGAAGAGTCAAAAAGGAAGTCAGCAGCAGCTCTGTCCAGAGAAGATGGCTTGCTATAAACCAAGCTGAAATGAGGATTTCCTTGGCTAGGTGACCTCTAGAGCAGATAACAGTGTCTGCAGCCATCTTAGCTAAGAGAAACTTAAGATCACCTACCATTCCTTGTTTTCTCTCACTTGCCTCATCTGTAAAATAGAATAAGAGTATCTACTTTGTAGGTTCCTGTAAGGATTCAATGAGACACTACATATAAAGTACTTAGAACATGTGTGTTTGGCACAGTGTAAGAATTCAATAAATGCTCACTAAGGCTGGGCACAGTGGCTCATCCCTGTAATCCCAGAACTTTAGGAGGCCGAGGCAGGCTGATCACCTGAGCTCAGGAGTTCGAGACCAGTCTGGCCAACATGGCGAAACCTTGTCTCTACAAAAAATATAAAAATTAGCTGGGTATGGTGGCGTGCACCTGTAGTCCCAGCTACTCAGAAGGCTGAGGTAGGAGGATCACTTGAGCCCAGGGGTTTGAGGCTGCAGTAAACTATGATTGCAACACTGCACTCCAGCCTGCGTGACTCATTAAAAAAAAAAAGCTAGCTAATATCATTGTTCTGATTCCATGCCCCCAAGCAAACTTCTGATACCATGGCCTCTCTTGTAGCTTGCCCTTAGATAAAGAAAGCTCTAGTAGTAATGGTTAAAGGCCTGTACACTAGAGTCAGCCACACCTGAGTCTGATGCTTGTCTCTAACAACTAGAGTTGTTATGCTATATTGGAATTAGCATAGCATAAGGCTTTGGAATCAGTTAGCTCAGGCTGTAATGTCAATTCTGACACTGACTTGATAGATAATTTGGGGCAAGATACTTCATTCTTCTGAGTCTCAATTTCCTCCTGTTTAAAATGGGGAACAGGCCAGGTGCGGTGGCTCATTCCTATAATCCCAGCACTTTGGGAGGCCCAGCTTGAGGCCAAGAGTTTGATACCAGCCTGGGCAACATGGCAAAACCCCATCTCTACAAAAAATATTTAAAAATTAGCTGAGTGTGGTGGCTCACCCCTGTAGTCCCAGCTACTCAGGAGGCTGAGATGGGAAGTTTGCTTGAGCCTGGGAGGTTGAGGCTGCAGTGCACTGCACTTTAGCTTGGGTGACAGAGTGAGACCCTGTCTCAAAAAATAATAATAAAATGGAGAATAATAAATACTTCACAGAGTATTTATGTGGTTTCAATGAGCTCATGTGTTTGTAAGAGTGATTAGAAGAGTAAATGTGTGATACATTGTGATAACTATTTCTTATCGTAAATCAGTTCTTTATCTCTCACCCCTTCTTCCCCCACCCCTTAGCCATATTCACACAGCTATTTCTATGATCTTGGTTAGTGTGAGTCAACCACTAAGAGATAGATCTACTCTTACTATACCAAAAGTATCAGGCTTTTCAGACTGTATGTCTGATGACCAGACCCTGAATCCTGGTGAATTCACCAAGGCCATACTGTCTTACGAGAGAGCCTATCTGGTGATTAGCTTTCCTTCTAGGTGCATCCTTTTTACCTTACTGAGCAGCTTCAAGAAAAAGGTGAGAAGCTTTACCAAAGTCACTGTTCTCTAGCTTTGGAGTGCATTATGAAATGCTTTGCATGGGAGACTTACTATCTAGTTCCACTTTTGGCTAAAAGTAACATTAAAGCAAATTTATCTTCCTTGAGGAAACATTAGATGATGGGGATTAACATCGATGCAGTGAGGGCTGGCTGTATACAGAATAGATTTAGGATTGAGAACTGATGAAAAAATTGCCCAGGATTAACGACTACATGCAGAATGTCTAGAGGAGGCTTGGTAGAAAGTAGGTACTCAAGAAATGGTAGCTGCTATACTATAAGAAGCCCAGCAGCTTGAGTCTACTACAATATTTTGGATCACTATAAGAATAGGTCCTTCTAGCTTAGCTTGTATTTGGGTGGGGTGGGGCATAACTAATGAGGACCAGTGGGAACTGTGATATAATTCAAGGCATGGATTAGAAGAAAGTTTAAAGGCCGGGCGCAGTGGCTCACACGTATAATCCCAGCACTTTAAGAGGCTGGAGGATCACTTGAGCCCAGGACTTTGAGACCAGCCTGGGGCAACAAAGTAAGACTGTCTCTACAAAAAAAATAGAAAAACTTTGGGGGGCCAAGGTGGGCGGATCACGAGGTCAGGAGATCGAGACCATCCTGGCTAACACGGTGAAACCCTATCTCTACTAAAAATACAAAAAATTAGCCGGGTGTGGTGGCGGGCGCCTGTAGTCCCAGCTACTTGGGAGGCTGAGGCAGGAGAATGGTGTGAACCCGGGAGGTGGAGCTTGCAGTGAGGTGAGATCTTGCCACTGCACTCCAGCCTGGGTGGCAGAGCGAGACTCCCGTCTCAAAAAAAAAGAAAAACTTAGCAGGGTGTGGTGGCGCACACCTGTAGTCCCAGCTACTTAAGAGACGGAGCTGCGAGGATTGCGTGAGGCAAGGAGGTAGAGGCTGCAGTGAGCTGTGATTATGCCACTGCACTCCAGCCTGCCTGAGTGACAGAGTAAGACCCTGTTGAGAGAGAGAGAGAGAGAGAGAGAGAGAGAGAGAGAGAGAGAGAAAGAGAGAAGACAGAGAGAAAGTTCAAGACATTTCTGAGTCATTGAGAATAAGCAGGCCAGGTGCGGTGGCTCACGCCTGTAAACCCAGCACTTTGGGAGGCAGAGGTGAGTGGATCGCCTGAGGTCGGGAGTTCGAGACCAGCCTGACTAACATGGAGAAACCCCATCTCTACTAACAATACAAAATTAGCCAGGCGTGGTGGCGCATGCCTATAATCCCAGCTACTCGGGAGGCTGAGGCAGGAGAATCGCTTGAACCTGGGAGGCGGAGGTTGTGGTGAGCCGAGATCGTGCCATTGTACTCCAGCCTGGGCAACAGGAGCTAAACTCCGTCTCAAAAAAAAAAAAAAGAATAAGCAGAATGGTAATGCTCCTGCCACATATATTCAGCAAAGGTAAAAAAGTCCAATTTTTTAAAGTCCACCATATCTGGTGGCCCCTCAGAAGCTCAGGCAGGCTATGGGCAGTCTCACTGTTAGCATCACTCTGGCCCCTTTCTGGCTGCATGTTACACATAGTATGCTAGGAGGTCTTTAGGACATAGTACCTGGTTTCTATCTTGTGGCCTCACTCAGAAAAGGGTAAGACTCTGCAGCCCTGTAGGAACAGCTTGGGGCAGGCTAACCCTCACTATACCATTAAAATGAAATCAAATGCCTGAAGGAGTTGAGAAGCTCCCCTAAGCAGCTCAGGTTTCCATGCCTGATGTGCTCTCTTGTAGTTTAGCTGAAAAGGCAAAAGGCATCAAACAGAAGCTAAATAGCTCAAAAAACATACTTACTTGCTTATTTCCTTTTTTGTGTCCCTTGGATCCTCTACCAGTCTGTTCTTTTCCATGCCTTTAGCAAGTGAGAGAAAAAGTGATCATGAGAAACATAAAGCCCACACACCCCTTTTCACTTGGTTAACTATTTGTCTCCTCTTGGAAGTCTGACCCCTCTTAAAGTCAGATGCCCCTTCTCAGTGTTACTACTGAACATCTATCTCGGTCATTGCTATATTCTACTGAACTGAATTATTCTGTATCCCATATCCTCCTCTAGGGCAAAAAACTCTTTCATCAAGGCAGAGCAAGTTATTATATATTTGCTGAGGTAAACTGAAGACTGATTTAAAAAAACGGAAAGTTGGGCCAGGCGCGGTGGCTCACACCTGTAATCCCAGCACTTTGGGAGGCCGAGGTGGGTGGATCACCTGAGGTCAGGAGTTTGAGACCAGCCTGGCCAACACGTGAAACCCCATCTCTATTAAAAATACAAAAATTAGCCTGGCGTGGTGGTGGGCGCCTGTAATTCCAGCTACTTGGGAGACTGACGCAGGAGAATCACTTGAACCAGGGAGGTGGAGGTTGCAGGAAGCCGAGATCATGCCACTGCACTCCAGCCTGGGCAACAAAGTGAGACCCCATCTCAAAAAGAGAAAGAAAAAAAGAAAAAAAAAAAGTAAATTTAGTTAGTACTTCTTGCTTTAATAGAAGGATTTAATACCTAGGCATTTTCCCAAGGATACCTAGGCATTTTCCCAAGGGGACTAGCTCATACGAACCTATTTGGATACATACCCCTTTCCTGGCCCACCGACAGAAACCACTTGCATGCCGAAGGATCCTCGGCCCCTGGAGGATCTGCTGCCAGCCCACTGGCCCACAACCATTCCAGCAATCTCCAGTTTTCCTCCTTGGGGTGGGATTGGATGGAGACCTGGCAAGACAGAAAGAATGGTGGTAATGGGGCAGGTGTGGTGGCTCACGCCTGTAATCCCAAAACTTTGGGAGGCTGAGTCGGGTGGATCACTTGAAGTCAGGAGTGGAGTTCCAGAGCCAGCCTAGCCAACATGGTGAAACCCTGTCTCTACTAAAACTACAAACAATTAGCCAGGCACCGTGGTGCCTGCCTGCAATCTCAGCCACTGGGGAGGCAGAGGCACAAGAATCACTTGAACCCAGGAGGTGGAGGTTGCAGTGAGCTGAGACTGTGCCACTGCACTCCAGCCTGGGCTAAAGAGTGAGATTCTGTCTCCAAAAAAAAAAAAAAAAAAAAAAAGAAGAAAAAAGTATTATAAGTACAAGGCAGGATAAGAGGTGGACAAAAGATCCTACAACCCACCACCTACTCTTCTTATTTCCATTTCTCTCTGATAAAAAGACTCTGTGGCAGGGCATGGTGGCTCATGCCTGTAATGCCAGGAGTTTGAGACCAGCCTGGCCAACATGGGGAAACCTTGTTTCTACTAAAAATACAAAAATTAGCTGGGTGTGGTAGCCTGTGCCTGTAGTCCCAGCTACTCAGGAAGCTGAGGCAGGAGAATCGCTTGAACCCGGGAGGTGGAGGTTGCAGTGAGCCAAGTTCACGCCACTGCACTCCAACCTGGGCGATGGAGCAAGACTCTGTCTCAAAAAAAAAAAAAAAAAATAGAAACTCTGTGATAACAGAAAGGTGTCATGATGGAAGCACATTCAGTGAAAAGGGCCGAAGATCTGTACACATCTACTTTAGCAAGTATGGTACAGGTGATTCATTTTTTAATCACAGAGCCTAGCATATAGTAGGCATTCAGTATTTGTTGAGAGAATGAATGTCTTAACATCTAGTTGTCAGAAAATTACAAACCTGGCCGGGCGCGGTGGCTCAAGCCTGTAATCCCAGCACTTTGGGAGGCTGAGATGGGCTGGATCAATGCAGGTCAGGAGATCGAGACCATCCTGGCTACCACGGTGAAACCCCGCCTCTACTAAAAATACAAAACCTAGCTGGGCTTAGGTATGGCCTGCAGTCCCAGCTACCGAGGCTGAGGCAGGAGAATGCATGAAACCCAGGAGGTGGAGCTGTGCAGTGAGCCAAGATCGCCGCCATAACCTCCAGCCTCTGGCGCATAGAGCGCAGACCCTCGGGTTCAAAAAAAAAAAAAAAAGAAAAATTACAAACCTAAACTACCTTTTTTTGTTTTTGTTTTTTGAGACACAGTCTCACTGTGACACCCAGGCTGGAGTGCAATGGTGCGATCTTGGCTAACTGCAACCTCTACTTCCCGGGTTCAAGTGATTCTCCTGCCTCAGCCTCCTGAGTAGCTGGGACTACAGGCGCATGCCACCAGGCCCAGCTAATGTTTGTATTTTTAGTAGAGACAGGGGTTCACCATATTGGCCAGGCTGGTGTCGAACTCCTGACCTCAAGTGATCCACCCGCCTCGGGCTCTCAAAGTGCTGGGATTACAGGCTTGAGCCACAGTGCCCAGTCCTAAACTACTTTTGATACAAATATACATCATTACAGATCGTAGGATTAGCCAAATAACCAAACTAAACTGAAAATAATGAAACTAAACTAACAGTAATTTATACTTAAAAAGCAAGAATAGGCTGGGCATGGTGGCTCATGCCTGTAATCCCAGCACTTTTGGAGGCCAAGGTGGGTGAATCATTTGAGGTCAGGAGTTCAAGACCAGCCTGACCAACATGGTGAAATCCTGTCTCTACCAAAAATACAAAAAAATTAGCCAGGCGTGGTGGCACATGCCTGTAGTCCCAGCTACTCAGGGGGCTGAGTCAGGAGAATTGATTAAACCTGGGAGGTGGAGGTTGCAGTGAGCGGAGATGGCACCACCGCATTCCAGCCTGGGTGACAGAGCGAAAGTCCATCTCAAAAGAAAAAAAAATAACAAAAAACCAAGAACAGCAACAATTGAAAATCAGAACTAAGTCACAAGCACAGTGAGTTTTATAATTTAGCACAAAAATAAGCCTTTACAGAATATGGAGTTCTACTAAGCCTTTAATTTTAGTTTATGACAAGAAACCAAATGAACCCTTAACTCATTTAGCAGGTTGTTAGTAAAGAGTACTTCATTTAGGACAGGCATGGTGGCTGGCACCTGTAATCCCAGCACTTTGGGAAGCTGAGGCAGGCAGGATCGCTTGAGCCCAGTTCAAGACCAGCCAGGGCAACACAGTGAGACCCCATCTCCATACACACACAAAAATATTAGCTAGGCATGTTGGTGCGTGTTTGTAGTTCCAGCTATTCACGGGGCTGAGGTGAGCAAATCACTTGAGCCCAGGAAGTCGAGGATGCAGTAAGCCGTGATTGTACCACTGCACTCCAGCCTGGGCAACAAAGTGAGAACCTGTATCCACAAAAAAAAAAAAAAAAAAAAAAAGAGTCCTTCATTTATACAAAACTTTATAAAATTTGAGAGTCCAAGGAACTACAGTGCTAGTTACCTTTTTGTTTGTTTGAGACAGAGCCTCGCCATGTCTCCTAGGCTGGAGTGCAGTGGTGCGATCTTGGCTCACTGCAGTTTCTGCCTCCCGGGTTCAAGCGATTATTGTGTCTCAGTCTCCCGAGTAGCTGGGATTACAGACAGGTGCCAGCCACCATGCCCGGCTAATTTTTATATTTTTTTGTAGAGACAGGGTTTCACCACGTTGGCCAGGCCTGTCTGGAAGTCCTGACCTCAAGTGATCTGCCCACCTTGGCCTCCCAATGTGCTGGAATTACAGGCATGAGCCACTGCTCCCTGCCTAAAGTGCTAGTTACTTTTTTTTTTTTTGAGACGGAGTCTTGCTTTGTCACCCAGGCCGGAGTGCAGTGGCGCCATCTTGGCTCACTGCAAGCTCCGCCTCCCGGGTTCATGCCATTCTCCTGCTTCAGCCTCCGAGTAGCTGGGACTACAGGCGCACACCACCACGCCTGGCTAATTTTTTTTTGTATTTTTAGTAGAGATGGGGTTTCACCGTATTAGCCAGGGTGGTCTCTATCTTCTGACCTCGTGATCCGCCCGCCTCCGCCTCCCAAAGTGCTGGGATTACAGGCGTGAGCCGCCGCACCCGGCAGAGTGCTAGTTACTTTTAAGAGGGACAAGAAAGACTTGCATTTGAGGATCCTACTGTGGGCTTTCAGGAGGCAAGAGGCTCCTTGTGAACCACCAGTAACTGGAGACTAAGCATCACTGGTAGGTAAGGCAGTGGTGACCTTCCGAGAACCTGGCTTTAATTAAGGCTGTCTTTTGAGACTTACAAAATAAAATCAACACATAAAGAACAGAGAAAGGATCTGTAAAGTCATCTGAAAGGGATGGACTGACTGGCTCCCTGGTTTTTAAGACTTGATCATGATCTGACTGAACAGGGAGTTACCAGAGCAGACTTTCACACTGTTCATCTAAGCCCAGCCTTGAGCTAACCACCCATACTGAATTTTGTCACCCTGAAAAACTAACTTCAACTTCCAGCTTTATTACTTTTAAAGGGAGGAGCAATAGGTAACAAACACCTTCAACCACAGCAATGACACTCTGACCCAATCACAGAATCTTGCTATTTTATGATAAAATGTCTCCACTAAAATATCCTGTTTCACTGCCAGGTGCCGTGGCTCACGCCTGTAATCCTAGCACTTTGGGAGGCCAAGGCGGGCAGATCACCTGAGGATGGAAGTTCGAGACTAGCCTGACGAATATGGTAAAATCCCGTCTCTACTAAAAATACAAAAATTAGCCGGGCTGTGGACAGAGGGAGACCCTGTCTCAAAAAAAAAAAAAAAAAAAAAAAAAAAAAAAAAAATCTTGTTTCACCACAGGACAGATTGTCTGAATTATCAGGATCAGTATCTGAGCAACCTAGGCATGATTATGTATTCATCATTAAGCTGTAGTTCAGGTGCCACCGTAATTTATACATATGTTGGTGTGTACATATGTGTGTGTGTGTGCATGTTTGTTTTCCTCACTAAACTGCAATCCTCTGGTGGCATGGATGGTGACATATTTCTCTCCATGCTTCTGGAGCTGAAGGAAGGGAAATGTGTCAAGTATATTCCCAGAGTGGAAATGGATACATCAAGCTACTATTGTCTACCAGCACTGGCCTTTTACTCTCACTGATCTTCCTGCAAGCTCCTGTGTGCATTGCCTATAGGGAAGGAATGAACGGACAGCAACCATGAAGAGCCGGTCCATATGACTTACAGTTCTCTAAAGTAATAAAGTGGGTTCTGGTTTCCACATCAGTCACTTCATGAGTTTGGTTGGTGAGAGTCAAATCCCTGGGAACCAAGTACCTCTATGAAGAGTGGTCTTAGAAGTCAAAATGGACATAAGCTGCTCTTCAAACTACATAGCACAGAATATAAATGAGATGAGGCTGGGCGCTGTGGCTCACGCCTGTAATCCCAGCACTTTGGGAAGCTGAGGCGGGTGGATCACCTGAGGTCAGGAGTTCGAGACCAGCCTGACCAACATGGTGAAACTCCATCTCTACTAAAAATACAAAATTAGCCAGGTGTGGTGGCGCATGCCTGTAATCTCAGCTACTCAGGAGACTGAGGCAGGAGAATCGCTTGAACCCAGGAGGTGGAGGTTACAATGAGCCGAGATCACACCATTGCACTCCAGCCTGGGTGACAAGAGTGAAACTCCATCTTAAAAAAAAAAAAAAAAGTCAATGAGATGAGATATATGTGAAACTGTTGATCCTATTATTGACAATAATGACTGGATAGATTATTATGACATAAATTGAGGATGGTAAATACCTCATTCTTAGGTACTGACCTGCAAATCCCCGGCTCCTCCCTTGAGGGGGAAGTGGCATGGAGCCCATAGCTCGGGAATAAAGTGAAACAGGGTAGAGAGAGGGCACCATAGGAGGCACAAAAGTAGGTGACGGAAGTAGAGCAGAAGGCGGTGGATGATTCATGTTGATTCCTTCAAGGATGCTCTGTCTCATCTTTTCCACTTTGGTTGCCAGGTCAGCCTTCAAATGAGGAAGAGTAATAATAGCAGCTGCCATTTTTCGAACTTGTCCCATGTTTTAGGCCCAGCATGGGGCACTCTAGGTACAGTCTCACAATTCTATTCCCATTAAGTGAACTGAGGCCTGTCGTTAAAGGGCTCAAAGCTACACACTCAGGAAGCCTGTCTGGCACCAAAGCCCTGACTCTTTACATGACATCATACTACCATATGAGTTCTGACTCAGGGCTTGTGATGTACATTGACTAGGTCAAGGAAGACAAATTTAACAATAAGAATTACTGATGGTCTATTACATGGCTGGCATTGGGCTGGGTCACTTCTAAGGGAGATATAACAGAATTAGATAAAAGAGAAAATAAAAATCTGACAAATAAAAAGCCTTTTAACCTTCTCCCCTATATCCAAGATTGGAGATCCTGATACCTCTAGTCCAGAGGTCTGCAAACTTCTTCTGAAAAGGGTTAGATAGTAAATATTTTAGGCTTTGTAGGCTATATTGTCTCTGTCACAATTATTCCACTCGGCTACTGTAACATGAAAGCAGTCATAGGCCAGGTGTGGTGGCTCACGCCTGTAGTCCCAGCAATTTGGGAGGCCAAGGCAGGTGGATCACCTGAGGTCAGGAGTTTGAGACCAGCCTGACCAATGTGATGAAACTCCGTCTTTACTAAAAATACAAAAAAAATTAGCCAAGCATGGGGGCGTGCACCTGTAGTCCCAGCTACCTGGGAGGGTGAGACAGGAGAATCACTTGAACCTGGGAAGCAGAGGTTGCAGTGAGCCAACATTGCACCACTGCACTCCAGCCTGGGCGACAAAGTGAGAATCTGTCTCAAAAAAAAAAAAAGAAAGAAGTCAGAGATGGTATGTAGATGAATGAATGTGGCTGTGTTCCAATAACATTTTATTTACAAAAACAGAGGGTGGTCTGTATTACAAAAAACAGGTGGTTTGTAGCACTATGGACAGCGCAAAAAACTATGGATAGTGACAAAAAACAGGAGGTGTGCTGGGTAGTCTGCCAACCCCTGCTCTAGTCCCTCAGCTCTTTTCCCCACCAAAATGGATAAAGGAGTTAAGTAAGGTTTCCTTTCCCTTGCCTCCCCTCATCTTCCCAATGTTTCATTTAAAAAAATCCCTTTGGGAGGCTGAGGCAGGTGGATCACAAGGTCAAGAGATTGAGACCATCCTGGCCAACATGGTGAAATCCCGTTTCTACTCAAAATACAAAAATTAGCTGGGCCTGGTGGTGCATGCCTGTAGTCCCAACTACTGGGGAGGCTGAGGCAGGAGAATCGCGTGAACCTGGGAGGCGGAAGTTGCAGTGAGCCGAGATCACGCCACTGCACTCCGGCCTGGCGACAGAGCGAGACTCCGTCTCAAAAAAAAAAAAAAAAAAAAATCCTCTGCTTCTACTCTATCATCAACTTTACTATCCTCTTCTGTTTCCAAACACAGCTCCTTTACAAAAAAAAAAAAAAATTGCTTGCAAAAGAGACAGTTTTTGTAAATAAGAGAAATGAAATCCTGAGTTGGAGGGAAGGTATATAGTATATCTGAATATTCCATGGATAAGAAATACTCAGAGTAAGAAAAAGGATATGAAAACTTCAAGCTCATTAAAAAAAACTTTCCAACATAAAATTTTACAACATGTACATATCAGACTATGGGCCTTTGGGACCACTGTTGACTTAAGTCAGGTTAAAGTGAGACATAGTCTCCTGCTTCCGCCCCATCCCTCTCCAATATGTCTGCTCCTTTCCCCTCCCTGCCCGTTCACTCCCACAGGAGATCAGAGCTAGTCCTTAGCAGCCTGACATGCTGGTACCTGGCCATCACAGAGCTCAACCAGAGATACTCGCTCTCGGCCTGCTTTAATTAGCTTGCTCTGGAACAGCTTGCCATCAAAGTAAATCCATGGACAGCAATGCTCCCAAGGGACTGGCTGGCCACAGGCATCATTAGCAAACAGAGCTGTGTCGACTCCACTCATGAAGAGGGCAGCAAGCTGGATCCCTCGGGCATCCAGTTTCTCAATCTGAAACCACCACAGATGAAATATTACTATTAAGAAACTACTATTCTTGGTAACATTTACTCTTATTCCTGTCATGTTGATTCTTCCAGTTAAATTTGAACATGCTGTCATTCAATGTAGACATCTCAGTGCATAAGCAGCTTCTATCCATGTCTTTCCCCTAAGATGATTTGAAAGGTACTCATTACAACATTAAAGACACCAACCTGAGACATTTTTATTTTCACCTGTCAAATTAGAAAAAAATTTACAAAGTAAAGGCTGAAAGAACACTCAATGCTGCTGCTGCTGATGCAGTGAAATAAATGGGCAATCATATAAAGCTGGTAAAAAATGTATATTACATGACCAGGTGCAGTGGCTCACGCCTGTAATCCCAGCACTTCGGGAGGCCAAGGCAGGCGGATCACCTGAGGTCAGGAGTTCGAGACCAGCCTGGCCAACATGGTGAAACCCTGTCTCTACTAAAAATACAAAAATTAGCCAGGCGTGGTGGTGGGCATCTGTAGTTCCAGTTACTCAGGAGGCTGAGGTGAGAGCATCACTTGAACCTGGGAGGTGAAGGTTGCAGTGAGCTGAGATTGCGCCACTGCACTCCAGCCTGGGCAACAGAGCAAGACTCCATCCCAAAAAAAAAAGGAAAAAAAAAAAAAGAAATGTATATTACAATTAAGCAATATGTATGAAGAACCCTGAAAACGTTCACATTTGTTGAGTTAGAAATTAAACTTGCAGATACCAACACCATGTTTCTTGTACAGCCTGAAAAACTGTGAACCAAAGAAAATTCTTTTCTTTACCGGGTGTAGTGGCTCATTCCTGTAATCCCAGTATTTTGGGAGGCTGAGGTGGGTAGATTGCTTGAGGCCAGGAGTTTGAGACCAGCCTGGCCAACATGGCAAAACCCTGTCTCTACTAAAATAAGTTAGCTGGTCATGGTGGCATTTGCCTGTAATCCCAGCTACTCAAGAGGCTGAGGCAGGAGAATCGCTTGAACCCAGGAGGTGGAGGTTGCAGTGAGCTGAGATTATGCCACTGCACTCCAGCCTGAGTGACAGAGTGAGACTCTGTCTCAAAAAAAACCTCTTTACCGATTACCCCGCTTCAGGTATTCCTTTACAGCAACTCTAAATGGAGTAAGACAACACATAACAGAGTAAAACTGAAAACAACCTAAGTCGCCAATATTTTATACATCCATATGATAAAATATTATTTATTAAAATTTTTAAGACAGAAAATATGTGCTATGTGAAATGGAAAAAAGCCACAATATATAATTACATAAATACTACCTCAACTATGTAAAAAATGTATGACAGAAGACTGGAAAAAAACCTCAAAATTCCCACAGTGGTTATCTCAAGCCACTGTATTAGAAGACAGCTTTAACAGGAAAGTGTTTGCAGGTCCCCTCCTAGATGTGGTTTAGCACGAGCAGTTATTCTAGGACAAGCAATACTACATTTACTGCAAAAAGCAAGCATTCACTGGTTGTCTTGAGTCTGTCTCATCTTTCCTTAGTTGACCTCACTTAAGATTTTGCAAGTCTTATTGAACTTGATCTTCTAGTTTACCTTGGGTGTTCAAAGGAACAAGGTTACTAAAGTCAAGGGAGGGATTAATGCATTAATGGCTACATTTATTGAGTACTGTGTATATAGAATATGTGAGACACTGGCCGGGCATGGTGGCTCACGCCTGTAATCCCAGCACTTTGGGAGGCCAAGGTGGGCGGATCACCTGGGGTCAGGAATTCGAGACCAGTCCCACCAACAGAGAAACCCTGTCTCTACTAAAAATACAAAATTAACCAGGCGTGGTGGCGCATGCCTGTAATCCCAGCTACTTGGGAGGCTGAGACAGGAGAACCGCTTGAACCTGGGAGGTGGAGGTTGTGGTGAGCCGAGATTTGCACCAATTACACTCCAGCTTAGGCAACAAGAGGGAAATTCCATCTCAAAAAAAAAAAAAAAAAAAAAAAAAAAGACACTGTTCTAGGGGTTTTACATGGATTATTTTACATAGTATCCTCACAAACTGACATAGTTGGATATGTGACCCCTCCAAATTGCATGTTAAAATGTGATCCCCAATGTTGTAGATGGAACCTAGTGGGAGGTGTCTGGGTCATGGGGGCAGATCCCTCATGAATGCTTGTTGCCCTCCCTGTGGTAATGAGCGAGTTTTCACTCTATTAGTTCATGCAAGAACTGATTGTTAGAAAGAGCCCAGCACCTTGCCCTTCATTTTTTTTTTTTTTTTTTTTTTTTGAGACAGAGTTTTGCTCTTGTTGCCCAGGCTGGAGTGCAGTGGCATGATCTCGGCTCACTGCAATCTCTACCTCCCGGGTTCGAACAATTCTACTGCCTCAGCCTCCCGAGTAGCTGGGATTACAGGTGCTCTGCCATCACGCCCGGCTAATTTTTGTATGTTTAATAGAGACAGGGTTTCACCATGTTGGCCAGGGTGGTCTCGAACTCCTGACCTCATGATCTGCCCATCTCAGCCTCCCAAAGTGCTGGGATTACAGCACGGCTGCCCTTCTCTCTTACGTGCCCTGTCTCACCATGTGACATGCTGGCTCCTCTTGTCTTATTCCCCTCACCTTCTATCATGAGTAGAAGCTTCCTGAGACCCTGACCAGAAGCTGAGTAGATGCTGGCACCATGTTTTTTGTACAGTCTTCAGAACAATGGACTCAATAAACCTCTTTTCTTTATAAATTACCTAGTCTCAGGTATTCTTTTATAGCACACAAAATGAACTAATATACAATTGTACAAGTAAGGAAACTGAAGCTAGAGAGGTTAAGTAACCTGCCCAAGGTCTATTTTCTGGGTTTATTTTCTTCCTTATGCTTTCCTATACTTCTACTTAATACTCAGTACCTATCACTAAAAGGAGATGTGTCTGAGTAAATAGACACAAGCAGGGGACACCAGGATATGTCCCTTATAGTGTATCTTGTAAGAGTCAGAACCCTTGCCATGGTCTATGGGCCAAGATTTATTTTCCTTGCATAATATCCATCTTTTCTGTCCATTCTCATTTATCAGTATGAGAGTAGTGTAGCAGGCACATCTTGGCTTTATTCATAGACATAAATATTTGGCTAAAGTAAATCAAACAGTTACCTGCAGAACTTACTATTTTCCTCAGCTTCAGGCAAAAAAAAAAAAAAAAAAAAAAAAAAGACCTCAAGTAGTGCTATAGGCTCATAAAAGAAAACTTAAATGAGGGTACATGAAATCACCTTGAGTTCTTGGAGTCGATCTGGTTCATAAAGCTGGGTAGACACTGCCTGTGCAAGGAAGGTGTCTAGCTCATGGCGATGCAGGATTCGGCCACCAGGCCACTGAACCATGTACCTAGAAAATAAAAGCACTGCTATTAGGCCACAAAAGCTCACTTATTCATGTCACAAAAACTTATGAAGTTAAGAACCTATCACGAGCCAGTACTTGGCTAGATTTTGGCAATACTAACTGAATGAAGGAAAAAGAATCTCTGCTTTCGTTACTTCCAGTCTGGGTGGTAGAGGAAACAGTCATGTACATTGATAATGACAGGACAGTGTGTTAAGTACCAAGATGGAAGAATGCACAGAGTGCTTGCTATGAGAGCATAGAAGAGGGCCATGACTGTAAAGGTGAGAGATGGCATCCTGAGAAAAGTCAGCAAGAGTTCAGTTTCAAAGGGCCTGTAGAATTTAGTGAGACAAAAGGTGGGGAAAGGATGTTCCAGGTTGAGTGAAGAGTATGATGTGTGAAGGCCTGAAGGTGTGGTTCAGCACAATGCACCAGCTTCCATATTGCTGAAGTTAAGCATGTTTGGAGTAACAGGAGGCAAGATTAGCAAGTAGGCCAGGTTGGCGGCAGCCTGAGGAACACTGAGGGCTTCAGGTGGTGGAAGGTGCGGTCATGAACCATATCATGGTACTCAAGACATGGCCCAGGATAAGTGAAGTTCACATAAAAGCCCAGAATGTTTTAACAGAAAGAGCATGCATTTTGGAGACAGAAGATCTGAATTTGAGTGTTGGTTCCTCCACCTACTAGTTGATAGCTATGGACAAATTATTTAACCTTTCTGAGCCTTGGGTTTCTTCATCTACCAAATGGGGATAATAAAATTTGCCCTGCTCTTTTTACAGGGTGGTTGTGAGGATTAAATAGAGTTGCTAAAGAAAAGAATGAAAAAAAAAAAGGTTGGGTGTGGTGGCTTATGCCTGTAATCATAGCACTTTGGGAGGCTGAGGCGGGCAGATCACTTGAGGCCAGGAGTTTGAGACCAGCCTTGCCAATGTGGTGAAACCCAGTCTCTACTAAAATTACAAAAATTAGCCGAGTGTGGTGGCGGGCACCTGTAATCCCAGCTACTCAGGAGGCTGAGGTAGGACAATCGCTTCAACCTGGGAGGCGGGGGTTATAATGAGCCGAGATTATGCCATTGTACTCTAGTGTGGGAGACAGAATGTGGGGAGAGGGGGGAGAGAGAAGGAGGAGGAGGAGGAGGAAACAATGACGATGAAGAAGATGACAACAAAGAAGAAATTGTGTGTGTGGGGGAAATAAAAAAGAAAGTAGACCAGAGAACAGAGACTCAAAAACAGGATTAAGGAATTTGGATCTTCATCCCGAAATTGTAGGAAGACACTGTAGGATTGTCAGAAGGACTGGTTTGATAATGACTGGCTCTGGTTATTAATATTGTTTCTTTTTTTGGATTTATAGTTCCTTGATTTACCTTTGCCCATTCTTTCATTTTTAACCTTTCCATCTTATTTCATTGGCAAAATGTAAAGCAAAAATAGAAGAAAATGAACGCAAATGCAATTACAGTGCAAAACTTTTATATACCACTATTAAGCTATAATATGTAAACCATACCTAAAATACATTTAAATTTGCAGAAGATTTGAATAGTACAATAAATAAGGTTTAAATACTTGACTGACTTAATACAAAGAAAACACATTCTTTTTAAGTGCCCATATGAGTTCCCATGAGGTCTAGGATCTTGCCTGTTTGCCTTTGTTTGTGTTTATTATCCTTTATTTACTATGAACTATCTAGCCAAGTACATGGCATAGAATAGGTATTAATAAATATTTATTGGAAGAGCGACTGATGCATTAATCAGGTCATGCCAAGCCAAAAACAAAACAAGACAAAACTCAACAAAAATCCTTCAAAGCAGAATTTTACCAGTCATATCCTGAACCACTGTGCAAGAAAAATTGACCTAAAGGAGCCAAGTGTGGGAGAACAGCGAACTCACAGAAAGACTAACACAATGCAAGGGTGTGATTTTAGAAGCTGAACAGATTGTTCTGGGTGCTCTGAGTCAGTGACTAAATTTACCTCAGAGAATCTAGATAAGGCTCCACAGAGGAGGGAACATTTAATTTCCTAGGGATTGGAGCTTTTTGTTTGGTTTGTAGTTTAATGTTAATTTGCAATTTTAAATGTCTCTCTAACTTTAATAGACTACATGCCAGAGTGGATGCTTAATAGATGTTTTCTGAACTAATAAGTCAATGTCAGGATATTTATAAGGAAATGCTAGCTCCATCTTTGGGCCCACCCTACTATTCAACTACTCTTGAATGAATTATGAGACAGTATGTAGGGTCTAATGAGTCACAGGAGTGAGAGGCTCAGAAATGGGGCAGCAGGAAATAATTATTAAATCAACCAATATTTATTGATGCTTCATCATGTGCGATTTTTGGAATTATATGATTCCACTGGGGATTTTCCCTGGAAAATAACAGCATTACTTATTCCCAAGGAATTTCCTCAATTTTAATGATGACAGCTTTATTATTGCTATTAGTGTTACATTACTACAAATATTACATACAAGCTTTAATATATGCAGCAAACTATAAGTTATCCATAAGAATAACATTTACTAAATGCCTCTGATATTCTAGATACCTTGCTAAGAACTTTAGCTACAAAGTATGTCACGGCAAAGAATGCAAACTTGGAGACTGACATCCTTGGTTCTAATCTAGGTTCCACTACTCCTTTTCTTTTTTCCTTTTTTTTTTTTTTTTTTTTTGAGACGGAGTCTGGCTCTGTCGCCCAGGATGGAGTGCAGTGGCAGGATCTCCGCTAACTGCAAGCTCCGCCTCTTGGGTTCACGCCATTCTCCTGCCTCAGCCTCCCGAGTAGCTGGGACTACAGGTGCCCGCCACCATGCCCGGCTAATTTTTTGTATTTTTAGTAGAGACAGTGTTTCACTGTGTTAGCCAGGATGGTCTCGATCTCCTGACGTCGTGATCTGCCTGCCTTGGCCTCCCAAAGTGCTGGGATTACAGGCGTGAGCCACTGCACCTGGCCTCCGCTACTCCTTTTCTATGTGACTCTGGGCAACTAAATCCCCTGGACCTCTAGGGGAATTAGTTTGCTAATCTTTAGAATGAGGATGGCACCACCTACATCTCAAAAGGTTGTAATAAGTAAAGGAGAAAAAGTACATAAAAGCACTAAGACTAGCCTGGGCTAGTCTTTTTGTAGAGACCCCCATCTCTACAAAAGATTATTAAAAATTAGTCATGGCAGCCAGGCACAGTGGCTCACGCCTGTAATCCCAGAACTTTGGGAGGCCGAGGCGGGTGGATCACGACGTCAGGAGTTCAAGACCAGCCTGGCCAACATGGTGAAACCCCATCTCTACTAAAAATACAAAAATTAGCTGGGCATGGTGGTGCGTGCCTGTAATCCCAGCTACTGGGGAGGCTGAGGCAGGAGGGCAGGAGAATGGCTTGAACCTAGCAGGTGGAGATTGCAGTGAGCCGAGATCGTGCCACTGCACTCCAGCCTGGGTGACACAGCAAGACTACATCTCAAAAAAAAAAAAAAAAAAAAAATTAGTCATGGCTCATGCCTGTGGTCCCAGCTACTCAGAAGGTTGAGGTGGGAGAGAGAATTACTTGAGCCCAGGAGGTCAAGGCTGCAGTGAGCAGAGATTCCACCACTGCATTCCAGCCTGGGTGACAGAGCAAGAACTTGTCTCAAAAACAAAACAAAACAAAACAAAACAAAAAAAACCCCCAAAACCAAAACAGCACTCAGCATAGTGCCTGGCACAGCAGGTGCTCTTAGTTACCATTTGTAACTGAACGAATTATGGTATAATCCTTTCTTTACAATTTGGTAAAGTTCTTCTTTTATCATATATTACATTCTCATACATACAAAAATCTGTTCCTATCCTATTTATTCCATGTCTATTTCTCATGCCAGCATCATAGTGACTTAAATTTTAAATGTGCTTTAATACTCGGTAGCTCCCCTTTTACTCCACATCTTTTTTTTGGAGACAGGCTCAGGGCAGTGGTGTGATCATGGATCACTGCGGTATTGATCTCCCAGGCTCAGGTGATCCTCCCACCTTGGCCTCCTGAGCAGCTGGGACTACAGGCTCGTGTCACCACACCTGGATAATTTTTGTATTTTTTATTAGAGTTAGGGTTTCGTCATGTTGCCCAGGTTGCTTTTAAACTCCTCAGCTCAAGTGATCCGCCTGCCTCGGCCTCCCAAAGTGGTGGTATTACAGGCATAAGCCACTGCTCCCAGCCCACGTCTTTTTTTTGTTTGTTTTTTGAGACAGAGTTTCACTCTTGTCGCCTAGGCTGGAGTGCAATGGCACGATCTCGGCTCACTGCAACCTCTGCCTCCCGAGTTCAAGCAATTCTCCTGCCTCAGCCTCCCAAGTAGCTGGGATTACAGGCATGCGTCACCATGCCTGGCTTATTTTGTATTTTAAGAAGAGATGGGGTTTCACCATGTTGGTCAGGCTGGTCTTGAAATCCTGACTTCAGGCGATCTGCCTGCCTCGGCCTCCCAAAGTGCTGGGATTACAGGTGTGAGCCACTGTGCCAGGCCACATCTTTTAATTTTAAATAACATTTACAATTTTATTCTATATACAAAAGTATATTACAAAAGCTTAAGTTCATTCTCGTTCAGAAAATGTAAAAAAGCATAAAGAAAATAAAAAATATGGTGTGAGTTGGCTAAAAGTAATAAAATAAAAAAATATTAATAAGAAAAATAAGGCCAGGTGTGGTGGCTCATGCCTGTAATCCCAGCACTTTAGGAGGCTGAGGCAGGTGGATCACTTGAGGTCAGGAGTTTGAGGCCAGTGTGACCAACATGGTGAAACCCCTTCTCTACTAAAAATACAAAAATTAGCCAGGTGTGGTGGCGTGCACCTGTAGTCCCAGCTAGTCGAGAGGCTGAGGTAGGAGAATTGCTTGAGCCCAGGAGGCGGAGGTTGCAGTAAGCTGAGATCATGCCACTGCACTCCAGCCTGGGCCACAGAGCGAGACTCTGTCTCTAAAAAATAAAAAAAAGAAATAATTTGTAATCTTACCATTTAGATATAAGCACTGTTAAGATCGCTATGATTGTGGCTTCTTTACTCCTGGCATCTGAATTCTCAACTTTTTCATACTATATACAGAATATCGTATCTTGCTTTTTTTACTCGACATTATACGATGAGAAATTTTTGTTCATTAAATACTTTTCAAAAACATGATTAATGACTGCATGTTCAGCATGTGGGTGTATCAGTTAGCTTAAACATTCCCGTAAATTACTATTAATATATTTTCTTTTATTATAATACTACAAAGATATTTACATATTAAATCTTGCCTGTATCTCTGATTATTCATTCCCTTAGCATAGATTCCTAGAAGTGGGATTATTAGGTCATAGGTTATATTCATTCTAAAGGTCCTTAATACATACAGCAAAATTGTTTTCCAGACCAGACCCAATTTACATCCTATCCCAGCAGTATATCAGCATTGACTGTCACCGTTAATCACTGATGATTTAATGGGCAGAAAATAAGTCTCTCATTATTTAAACTTCTTTGATTGCTGAGGATGAGGTTGCATATATTTCTCAAACACTTATCTACTTCTATGACTGATCTATGTCTATCACAGACATATTAATTTGCCTGTTCTGTCTATGCCCCTTCTCAGATAACGTAAAGCCCTATTTTTATAACACTGACAGCTATTTGGACAAGGAGTGGATACCTGATCCAAGTGAAACAATTCATGGCTTGCCAATCAGAGTCTTCAGAATTTGAGCTAAGTGATGCATCGACCTTATAAAACACATGCAGAAAGAAGAGCTACCTATGCAGGCCCAGGAGAGAGTGGGCAGTCTCTGTTCCTGCCTTTCCAGGACCACTCCCTGTGTATACTACTTTTCTTGTCCTTGGATGACTAGGAGACTACCTGTTATACCTTTATGTAAAGTAAGATAGCTAGAGTGGGCTGGGCATGATGGTTCATGCCTATAATCCCAACACTTTGTGAGGTGGAGGCCAGGAGTAGCAAGACCCCATCTCTACCAAAAAATAAAAAAAAGAGAGGAAAAGTGAGAGAGCTAGAATGGCTTCTGTTTCTTCTAAGCAAATGAGTCTGAAGAGACTGTCATTGACCCATCTGTGCTATCTTAGATACCTATTCTGATATCTAAGTCTTTCTTTTTTCTTTGAGACAGAGTCTCACTCTGTCGCACAGGCTGGAGTGCAGCGGCACGATCTCAGCTCACTGCAAGCTCTGCCTCCCGGGTTCACGCCATTCTCCTGCCTCAGCCTCCCAAGTAGCTGGGACTACAGGCGTCCGCCACCACGCCTGGCTAATTTTTTTGGTAGTTTTTGTAGAGATGGGGTTTCACCATGTAAGCCAGGATGGTCTCAATCTCCTGACCTCGTGATCTGCCCACTTCAGACTCCCAAAGTGTTGGGATTACAGGCGTGAGCCACCGCGCCCAGCCTAAGTCTTTATATATTGTGAATATTAACAGTGTCCTAACTGTTGCAAATATTTCCCCGCTTAGTTTTTTTAATTGTATGTATTTTGGGACATAGATACAGTCAGTTACTGATCTTCTCCTTTTTATATCTTCTTTTTTGAAGGAGGACTCAGTCTTTATTTATTTTTATTTATTTATTTATTTAGAGATGGAGTCTTGCTCTGTCGCCCAGGCTGGAGTGCAGTGGCGTGATCTCAGCTTACTGCAAGCTCCACCTCCCAGGTTCACGCCATTCTCCTGCCTCAGCCTCCTGAGTAGCTGGGACTACAGGCGCCTGCAACCACACCTGGCTACTTTTTTGTATTTCTAGTAGAGACGGGGTTTCACCGTGTTAGCCAGGATGGTCTCAATCTCCTGACCTCGTGATCCGCCCGCCTCGGCCTCCCAAAATGCTGGGATTATAGGCGTGAGCCACTGCGCCTGGCTTATTTTTTTATTACTTTTTTTTTTTGAGACGGAGTTTCATTCTTGTTGCCCAGGCTGGAGTGCAGTGACACGGTCTCGGCTCACTGCAACCTCTCTGCCTCCTGGGTTCAAGCGATTCTCCTGCCTCAGCGTCCCAAGTAGCTGAGACTACAGGCATGCACCACCATGCCTGGCTAATTCTGTATTTTCAGTAGAGACGGGGTTTCACCATGTTGGTCAGGCTGGTCTCAAACTCCTGACCTCAGGTGATCCACCCACCTCGGCCTCCCAAAGTGCTGGGATTACAGGCATGAGCCACTGTGCCCGGCCTATTACGAATAATTCTACATGAACATTTGTGAACATGTTTTTGTGTGGACACGTGTCTTCATTTGATGTTCCCATCAGCAATGTATGAGGGTTCCAATTTCTCCACATCCTTTTCAACACTTGCTGGATGTCTTCTTTTTAAATCTCCCACTCCTGATCACTTGTCTTTTTGATTATAGCACCTGAATGAGTGTTAACTGGTTTCTCATTGTCGTTATGATTTGTATTTCCCTGATGATTTTTTCATGTGCTTATTGAACATTTGTATTGTTTTTTTTTTTTGAGATGGAGTCTCGCTCTGCTGCCCAGGCTGAACTGCAGTGGTATAATCTCTGCTCACTGCAATCTCCCCTTCTTGGCGTCACGCGATTCTCCTGCCTCAGCCTCCTGAGTAGCTGGGATTACAGGCCCCCACCACGCCTGGCTAATTTTTGTATTTTTAGTAGAGACAGGGTTTCACCATGTTGGTCAGGCTGGTCTCGAACTCCTGACCTCATGACTTGCTCTCCTCGGCCTCCCAAAGTGCTGGGATTATAGGCGTGAGCCATAGTGCCCGGCCGACATTTGCATATGTTCTTTGGAGAAATGTCTATTCAAATATTTTACCCATTAAAAAAATCGATTTATTCATCATTTATTGCTTTACTTGTAGGAATTCTTTTTTTTGAGACAGGGTGTTGCTCTGCTGCCGAGGCTGAAGTGCAGTGGCATGATCATGGCTCACAACAGCCTCTACCTCCTGGGCGTAAGCAATCCTCCCACCACAGCCTCTAGAGTAGTTGGGACCACAGGTGCACAGCTACGCCTAGCTGCTTTTTAAAGATTTTTTTGTAGAGGTAGGGTCTTGCTATGTTGCCCAGACTGGCCTCAAACTCTTGGATTCAAGCAATTTTCACACCTAAGGTGTTGGGATTACAGACGTGAACCAAGGTGTTGGGATTACACACATGAGCCAGTGTGGCCAGCCAATTGTTTGAGTTGTAAGAATTATTTATATATTATGGATACTAGGCCCTTATCAGATACATGGTTTGCAAATATTTTCTCTCGTTCTGTGGGTTGTGTTTTCACTTTATTTGTAGTCTTGTTTCTAGCACACAAATTTTCAATTTTGATCTAGTCTAACCTATTTTTCCTTTTGTTACTTATGCTTCTGGCATCATATCAAAGAAACCACTGCCTAATCTGAGTTCATGAAGAATTATAGCTCTTGTCTTCTAAGAGTTTTAAAGTTTTTAGTCTGACATTTAAGTCTATGATATATTTTGAGTTAATGTTTGTATATAGTGTGAAGTAGAGGTCTAACTATTCTTTTGCGTGTTAATATCCAACCATCTGTTGTAAAGCCTGTATTTCCCCCATTGAATTATCTTGGCATCCTTGTCAAAAATTAATTGACCACAAACAGCACAGTTTATTTCTGGACACTCAAATGTAATTCCATTAATTTATATGTCTATCCTTATTCCACTGTTTTTGATTACTATACCTTTGTAGTAAATTTTGAAACTGTACAGTGTTTGTTCTTTTTTTCAACATTATTTTGGCTATTCTGAGTTTGTATTATTAGTCCGTTTTCTTTTGCTTATAACAGAATGCCTGACAGTGGGTTATATATAAAGAAACTGAATTTATCTCAAAAGTCCAAACTGTCATCTGTGAGCCTGTGAAATCTAAACAAGTTGTCTACTTCCAAGATCTTAGAATTGGCCTGTAATCCCAGCATTTTGGGAGGCTGAGGCGGGAGGATCGCTTGAATCCAGGAGTTTGAGACCAGCCTAGGCAACGCAGTAAGGCTCCATCTCTATAAAAGATTTAAAAATTAGCTGGCCATGGGCTGGGCGTGGTGGCTCACACCTGTAATCCCAGCATTTTGGGAGGCCGAGGTGGGCGGATCATGAAGTCAGGAGATGGAGACCATCCTGGCTAACACAGTGAAATGCCATCTCTACTAAAACTACAAAAAAAAATTAGCCGGATGTGGTGGCAGGCACCTGTAGTCCCAGCTACTAGGGAGGCTGAGGCAGGAGAATGGTGTGAACCCGGGAGGCGGAGCTTGCAGTGAGCCGAGATTGTGCCAACACACTCAAGCCTGGGCGACAGAGCAAGACTCCATCTCAAACAAACAAACAAACAAACAAACAAAAAAACTAGCTGGCCATGGTGGTAAGTACCTGTGCTCTCAGCTACTCAGGAGGCTGAGGTGGGAGGACTGCTTGAGCCCAGGAATTTGAGGCCCCAGTGAACTGCACTTCAACCTGGGTGACAGAGACTCTGTCTTAAAACAAACAAACAAAACACACACACATACACACATACAAAACAAAACACAAGATCTTAGAGTTGGAGAATAATCTTGTTTGACTCCATGTGGGGCCTCCTGGACACACTGTGGTGGAAGCCCAACCCGCAAGGCCTCAGATAGCCCCGTCTGTATGGGTGCAGAGTATAGGCCACATGGTTGCTCAAACTAGTTGGAATCCATTGCCTGAAGGTTTTCCAGGTGGGCAATGCATGCTGCCAGTGACCCCACAGTTCTGGAGACTCAGTGGCAGTCCCGCTCCCATGGCTCCACTATGCATTACCCTGGTTGGAGACTCTGTGGCAGCTCCAACCTTATGTTCCTGCTGGGCATTGCTACAGTAGGGGATCTCTGTGGTGGCTCTGGCTCTGCAACAAGTCTCTACCTGGGCTCCCAGGCTTTCAATGAGATCCTTTTAATGGGTAGAGGTTGCGAAGCCTCTACAGCTTTTACTTTCTGCGGGCCTGCAGAATTATCATCATGTGGATGCCACTAAGGTTTACGACTTGTACCTTCCTGAGCTGCTGCCTTCCTGGGCTGAGGCATGAGCCACACCTGGGGCCATGTGAGATATGGCTGCTCCAGCTGGAGGGGCTGAGATGAGGGAAGCAGCTTTCCCGAGTTGGCACAGGGCAGCTGTGTCCCAGGCCTCCTCCACTCCCAAACAATTCTGTCCTCCTAGGGCTCTGGGCCTCTAAAGGGAGGGGCTGCCTTAAAGATCTCTGAAGTGCCTTTAGGGCCTTTTCCTCGTTGTTTTGACTATTAGCACCTGGCTCCCTTTTAGGCATAAAGTGGTGGCTCCTCTGCATCCTTGGTTCCACTCCTGAAAACTCTTTTTCATTCTCTACCACATGGCAAGGCTGTGAATTTTCCAAATGTTTCTGCTCTGTTTCCCTTTTCTGTAGCAGTTCACTGTAAACAGTTAGATGTAACCTGAGCACTTTGCTGCTTAGAAATTTCTTCTGCCAGCCGGGCGTGGTGGCTCAAGCCTGTAATCCCAGCACTTTGGGAGGCCAAGACAGGCGGATCACGAGGTCAGGAGATCGAGACCATCCTGGTTAACACGGTGAAACCCCGTCTCTACTAAAAAAAATACAAAAAACTAGCCGGGCGTAGTGGCGGGCGCCTGTAGTCCCAGCTACTCGGGAGGCTGAGGCGGGAGAATGGTGTGAACCCGGGAGGCGGAGCTTGCAGTGAGCTGAGATGGTGCCACTGCACTCCAGCCTGGGTGACAGAGCGAGACTCCGTCTCAAAAAAAAATTAAAAAAAAAAAGAAAAAATAAGAAATTTCTTCTGCCAGATACCAGAATTCATCATTCTCAAGTTTGGCCTACAACAAAGCCCTTGGACATGGACACCGTCCAGCCAAGTTCTTTGCCAATATATAACAAGGATGGCCTCTACTTCCATTTCCAATACCTCGCTCATCAGTTCCATGTGAAGCCTTATCAGAATGGCCTTTACTGTCCATATTTGTATCACCATTCTGGTTGTAACCATTTAACCAATCTCTAAGGAGTTATAAACTCTTCCTAGTCTTCTTGTGCTCTAAGCCTTCACTAGAATCTTGGCTTTTTGTAGCCTGCTCCTCCAAATTCTTCCAGCCTCTGCTTATTACCCAGTTCCAAAGCTGCTTCCACATTTTCAGGTATTCATTATCAGAAACAGCCGCACTTCTCAGTACCAATTTTTTTTTTCTTTTTTTCTTTTTTTAAGAGCCAGGGTCTTGCTCTGTCACCCACCCAGGCTGGAGTGCAGTGGCGTGATCATGGCCTCCACCTCCTAGGCTAAAGTGATCCTCCTACCTCGGCCTCCCAAGTAGCTGAGACTACAGGTGCATGCCACCATGCCTGGCTTTTTTGTTTTTTTGTAGAGATGGGTGTCTATGTTGCCCAAGCTGGTCTCGAACTCCTGGGTTCAAGTGATCCTCCCACACCTTGGCCTCCCAAAGTGCTGGGATTATAAGCATGAGCCACTGTGCCCCGCCTCTTAAGTCTATTTTCTGTTGCTTATAGCAGAATACCTGAAACTGGGTAATTTATAAAGAAAAGGAATTTATTTCTTACAGTTATGGAATCTAAGAAGTCCAAGGTTGGGGGGCTTCTTGCATCTAGTGATAGCCTTCTTGCTGGTCATATGGTAAGGGGGCCGATCATGCTCATGTGCTATATGAGGTCTCTCTTCTTATAAAGCCACCAGTTCGCCTCCCATGATAACCCATTAATCAATTAACCCATTAATCCTTGAATGGATTAGCCCATTTGTGAGAGTAAAGCCCTAACGATTAAATCACATCTTAAAGGCCCTACCACTCAATACTACCACACTGTGGATAAAGTTTCAATATGAGTTTTGGAGGGGACATTCAACCACAGCAGGGTCCCTTGTATTTACGTTTTTTTTTTGAGACAGAGTTTCTGTCGCCCAGGCTGGAGTGCAGTGGCGTGATCTCGGCCTCCTGGGTTGAAGCGATTCTCCCGCCTCAGCCTCCTGAGTAGCTGAGATTACAGGCATGCACCACCACACCCAGCTAATCTTTGTAATTTTAGTAGAGACGGGGTTTCACCATGTTGACCAGGATGATCTCGATCTCTCGACCTCATGATCCGCCTGCCTCGGCCTCCCAAAGTGCTGGGATTACAGGAGTGAGCCACCGTGCCCAGCCTGTATTTACATATTAATTTCAGCATTAGTTTGTTAATTTCTGCAAAGAAGAAAGCTGGGAATTTGGATTCCATCGCATATGTAGATAAATTTGGGTAGTATTGCCATCTTAACAATATTTTATCTTCTTTTTTTCTAGTCAGAAATCAATAAGAAGGATTTTATCTTATCCATGAACATGGGGTATCTTTCTGTTTACTTAAACCTTTTATAATTTCTTTTAACAGTGTTTTGTAGTTTTCAGTTTGCCTATATCTCAGGCAACTGAGGTATTTTGCCTTTCCTGTCACCAAGATTGTTAACTGTCTCTGACAATACTCTGGGCTTAAGGCTTGTATATTCTCATTTTAAAAAATTCTTTCCTAAAAGAAATAAAACAACCAAAAAAAATCCCTTTCCTATCTCAAGGTCAGTAAATAATTGCTTAGCTTTTATTCTGCCTTTTATCTTTTTTCACATTTATCTTTATAATTAATCCATCTGGAATGTATGTGAGGCATGGCTCTAAATGGGTGTTTTCTCCCCAAATACAAATCCAATTCTCTAAATAATTATTTAAAAAATGCATCTCTTCCTAATTGATTTGTGATGCTTCCTTTAGCATATTTTAAGTTCTAATGTGTCAAGGGTCTTATTCAGTATTATCTGCCCTAAAACAATGAGCTGTCAATTTTTGTGACAATATTACATTATTTTGGTAAGAGTTTATAATATACTTCAGTATGTAATACGGCCAAAACATCTCTTTTTTTTTTTTTTTTTTCCAATAACAGTCCTGCTGCAGGACCAAGATATAGCTTATTATTATTTTTTTGTTACATTTTCTAAGCTACTCTTGTTCATTTGCCTTTCCTGATGGACTTTAGAATTATTCTGTCAAGTGAATGAATACTAGTTCTTATATATCTTTATTCTTGATGTATCAGGATGGCACATGGTTAATCCAAATATCTTGTTATAGCTGAGAGTGAATCCACTGCTTCTTAAAATATTTGCTTCTCAAGAGAGACTCCTCAACTTTACCCATAAACCAAGACGAGAAACCTTGTCCAATTTCACGTTCCATCTCTGGAAAACTGTTGATATTTGAATGAATTTTTGCTAGAAATGATAAAGCCTTGATGCATGCCTCTCCCATTCAGCAGGGCTGCACCTCACCTCCAGAAGCCTGACAGAGTTCTTCAGTGTCCCTCCCTCATAAGTGATGACTATTGTATGTGCAAAGATTCTGCCCTTCTCAAACTGTATCAACCTTTCCTAGAAGACTCAATTTCACTAGGCCATCTAGGAATCTTTTACCTATTATAGTTCGTGTAAGAAATTGAGGAGTATAGGCTCCTAGCACTCAGTTAGGCTATAGTTCAATGTTCCCACCTGGTGTTTACTTGATATTGCTTGACACTGCAGTATTAAGGATAAGTTAACTTTCATTTAAAATTTAAATTTCCAACCAGACTTTATGCTAATCGTTAAAACTGCATTTTTTTCCTACCATTTTGTCTTCTTAAAAACACAGGAGGCCGGGTGCGGTGGCTCACACCTGTAATCCCAAAACTTTGAGAGGCCAAGGCGGGCAGATCACCTGAGGTCAGGTGTTCAAGACCAGCCTGGTCAACATGGCGAAACCACGTCTCTACTAAAAATACAGAAATTACCCCAGGTGTGGTGGCGGGCACCTGTAATCCCAGCTACTTGGGATGCTGAGGCAGGAGAATCGCTTGAACCTGGGAGGCAGAAGTTGCAGTGAGCTGAGATCGTGCCACTGTACTCCAGCCTGGGCAACCGAGCGAGACTCTGTCTTGGGGGGGGAAAAAAAAAGAAAAAACCCCTCCCAAGATTAAACCAGGAAGAAGTTGAATCCCTGAACAACCAATAACAAGTTCTGAAAGTGAGGCAGTAATTAATAGCCTACTAACCAAAAAAAGTCCAGGACCAGACGGGATTCACAGCCAGCCGAATTCTACCAGATGTACAAAGAGGAGTTGGTACCATTCCTTCTGAAATTATTCCAAACAACAGAAAAAGAGGGAATCCTCCCTAACTCATTTTATGAGGCCAGCATCATCCTGATGCCAAAACCTGGCAGAGACACAACAAAAAAAGAAAATTTCAGGCCAATATCCCTGATGATCATCGATGCAAAAATCCTCAATAAAATACTGGCAAACCAAATCCAGTAGCACATCAAAAAGCTTATCCACCACGATCAAGTCAGCTTCACTCTTGGGATGCAAGGCTGGTTCAACATACACAAATCAACAAACAAAATCCATCACATAAGCAGAACCAATGACAAAAACCACATGATTATCTCAACAGATGCAGAAAAGGCCTTCAACAAAATTCAACAGCCCTTCATGCTAAAAACTCTCAATAAACTAGGTATTGATGGGACGTATCTCAAAATAATAAGAGCTATTTATGACAAACCCACAGCCAATATCACACTGAATGGGCAAAAATTGGAAACATTCCCTTTGAAAACTGGCACAAGACAGGGATGCCCTCTCTCACCACTCCTATTCAACATAGTGTTGGAAGTTCTGGCCAGGGCAATCAGGCAAGAGAAAGAAAAAAAGGGTATTCAATTAGGAAAAGAGGAAGTCAAATTGTCCCTGTTTGCAGATGACATGATTATATATTTAGAAAACCCCATCATCTCAGCCCAAAATCTCCTTAAGCTGATAAGTAACTTCAGCAAAGTCTCAGGATACAAAATCAATGGGCAAAAATCACAAACATTCCTATACACCAATAACAGACAAACAGAGAGCCAAGTCATGAGTGAACTTGCATTCACAATTGCTTCAAAGAGAATAAAATACCTAGGAATCCAACTTACAAGGGATGTGAAGGACCTCTTCAGGGAGAACTACAAACCACTGCTCAACGAAATAAGAGAGGACACAAACAAATGAAAAAACATTCCATGGTCATGGATAGGAAGAATCAGTATCGTGAAAATGGCCATACTGCCCAAAGTAATTTATAGATTCAATGCTATTCCCATCAAACTACCATTGACTTTCTTCACAGAATTGGAAAAAACTACTTTAAAGTTCATATGGAACCAAAAAGGAGCCCACATGGCCAAGACAATTCTAAGCAAAAAGAACAAAGCTGGAGGCAAACGCTACCTGACTTCAAACTATACTACAAGGCTACAGTAATAACCAAAACAGCATGGTACTGGTACCAAAACAGATATATAGACCAATGGAACAGAACAGAGGCCTCAGAAATAACACCACACATCTACAACCATCTGCTCTTTGGCAAACCTGACAAAAACAAGCAATGGGGATAGGATTCCCTATTTAATAAATAGTGTTGGGAAAACTGGCTAGCCATATGCAGAAAGCTGAAACTGGATCCCTTCCTTACACTTTATGCAAAAATTAACTCAAGATATATTAGAGACTTAAACATAAGATCTAAAACCATAAAAACCCAAGAAGAAAACCTAGGCAATACCATTCAGGACACAGACATGGGCAAAGACATCATGACTAAAACACTGAAAGCAATGGCAACAAAGGCCAAAATTGACAAACGGGATCTAATTAAACTAAAGAGCTTCTGCACAGCAAAAGAAACTATCATCAGAATGAACAGGCAACCTACAGAATGAGAGAAAAATTTTGCAATCTACTCATCTGACAAAGGGCTAATACCCAGAATCTACAAAGAACTTAAACACATTTATAAGAAAAAAACAACCCCATCAAAAAATGGGTGAAGGATATGAACAGACACTTCTTAAAAGAAGACATTTATCCAAGAATGATGGTTTCCAGCTGCATCCATGTCCCTACAAAGGACACAAACTCATCCTTTTTTATGGCTGCATAGTATTCCATGGTGTATATGTGCCACATTTTCTTAATCCAGTCTGTCACTGATGGACATTTGGGTTGATTCCAAGTCTTTCCTATTGTGAATAGTGCCGCAATAAACATACGTGTGCATGTGTCTTTATAGCAGCATGATTTATAATCCTTTGGGTATATACCCAGTAATCACTTGGACTCGGGAAGGGGAACATCACACACCGGGGCCTATCATGGGGAGGGGGGAGGGATTGCACTGGGAGTTATACCTGATGTAAATGACGAGTTGATGGGTGCTGACGAGTTGATGGCTGCAGCACACCAACATGGCACAAGTATACATATGTAACAAACCTGCACGTTATGCACATGTACCCTAGAACTTAAAGTATAATAATAATAAATAAAAAAAAAAGAAGACATTTATCCAGCCAACAAATATGAAAAAAAGCTCCTCATTAGTGGTCATTAAAGAAATCAAATCAAAACCACAATGAGATACCATCTCACGCCAGTTAGAATGGTGATCATTAAAAAGTCAGAAAATAACAGATGCTGGAGGCTGGGCGCGGTGGCTCAAGCCTGTAATCCCAGCACTTTGGGAGGCCGAGACGGGCAGATCATGAGGTCAGGAGATCGAGACCATCCTGGCTAACATGGTAAAACCCTGTCTCTACTAAAAAATACAAAAAACTAGCCGGGCAAGGTGGTGGGCGCCTGTAGTCCCAGCTACTCGGGAGCCTGAGGCAGGAGAATGGTGTAAACCTGGGAGGCAGAGCTTGCAGTGAACTGAGATCCGGCCACTGCACTCCAGCCTGGGCGACAGAGTGAGACTCGTCTCAAAAAACAAAACAAAACAAAACAAAAAACAGATGCTGGAGAGCATGTGCAGAAATAGGAATGCTTTTATGCTGTTGGTGGGAGTGTAAATTAGTTCAACCATTGTGGAAGACAGTGTGGCGATTCCTCAAGGATCTACAACTAGAAATACCACTTGACCCAGTAATCCCATTACTGGATATATACCTAAAGGATTATAAATCATTCTACTATAAAGAGACATGCACATGTATGTTTACTGCAGCACTGTTCACAATAGCAAAGACTTGGAACCAACCCAAATGCCCATTAATGATAGACTGGATAAAGACAATGTGGCACATATACACTATGGAATACTATGCAGCCATAAAAAAGGAGGAGTTCATGTCCTTTGTACGGACATGAATGAAGCTGGAAACCATCATTCTCAGCAAACTAACACAAGAACAGAAAACCAAACACTGCATGTTCTCACTCGTAAGTGGGAGTTCAACAACGAGAACACATGGACCCAGGGAGGGGAACATCACACACTGGGGCCTGTTGGAGAGTAGGGGGCTGGGGGAGGGATAGCATTAGGAGAAATACCTAATATAGGTGACAGCTTGATGGGTACAGCAAACCACCACGGCACATGTATACCTGTGTAACAAACCTGCACATTCTGCACATGTACCCCAGAACTTAAAGTACAATAAAAAAATGTAAAAAAAAGAAAGAAAAGAAAAAACACAGGAATTGGGAGTTAGAGACTTGGTGACCTTCTCACTACTCCTTACTAGCTATGTAACCTTTGCAAATCACTGAGTCTGAGATAAACAACACTTACTTTTTCAGCACTATTATGAAGATTGGAAGCACTGTACACAAAGGGCTGACTTAGCACACTGCCAGGTACATATATGTACTCACACTACCTCTTCTTTAGGGTTTTATAAACATTGGGTTATTAATTTTCTTTAGTTTCCCAATTTTTAAATTTATTTTTAATTTTTTGGGTACATAGTAGGTGTTTATATTTATGGGATATGAGATATTTTGGTATAGGAATGCAATGTGTAATAATTGTATCATGGAGAATGGGGTGTCCATCCCCTCAAGCATTTATCATTTGTGTTACAAACAACGCATTTATACTCTTTTATTTCTTTCAAAATGTACAATTAACTTATTATTGACTATAGTCCTCCTGTTGTGCTGTCAAATACTAGGTCTCATTCATTCTTTCTAACTATTGGGTTATTAATTTTACAGGATAATTTCACCCTATACTAATGACTCCAGATATTGCCTCTTCTTTTGGGGTCTTTTAAAAAAGTAATATTTGTATCTTTTTCTCTACATTTAGGCAGCAGGCTACCTACTGCTGTCACTGGGGCTGGAGCTAAGAGTAGATCATACTCCCTGTCTCACTTCCTGTGCTGCTTTTGACCTGTTGTACACTGGAAAATCAGATAATCAAACTGTAAGAAATGCGTCTAAATTAAGAATAAGTAGGTTAGGCCGGGTGCGGTGGCTCACGCCTGTAATCCCAGGACTTTGGGAGGCCAAGGCGGGCAGATCACCTGAGGTCAGGAATTCGAGACCAGCCTGGCCAACATGGTGAAACCCCATCTCTACTAAAAATACAAAAACTAGCTGGGCAAGGTGGCAGGCTCAAAAAAAAAGAAAGAACAAGTAGGTTAAATAGGAGGCTAAGGGACTCTCTCCAGTGGGCATATATACAGAACCTATTAGAACACAGTCTTTTTTTTCTTTTTTTTTTTTGACAGTGTCTCACTCTGTTGCCAGGCTGGAGTGCAGTGACACTATCTCGGCTCACTGCAACCTCCGAAACCCGGGTTCAAGCGATCCTCCCAATTCAGCCTCCTGAGTAGCAGAGACTACAGGTGCATGCCACCACGCCCAGCTAAGCTTTTAAAAATTTTTTCTGTAGAAATGGGGTTTTGCCATGTTGCCCAGGCTGGTCTCAAACTCCTGAGCTCGAGTGATCCACCTGCCTAGGCCTCACAAAGTGCTGGGATTACAGGCATGAGCCACCAAGCCCAGCTAGAACACAGTCTTTATAATGGCTATTATAGGCCGGGCATGGTGGCTCACGCCTATAATCCCAGCACTTTGGGAGGCCGAGGCGGGTGGATCACCTGAGGTCAGGAGTTCGAGACCAGCCTGACCAACATGGTGACCAACATGGTAAAATCCCGTCTCTATTGAAAATACAAAAGTAGCTGGGTGTGGCGGCACATGCCTGTAATCCCAGCTACTTGGGAGGCTGAGGCAGAGAATCGCTTGAACCCAGGAGGTGGATGTTGTGGTGAGCCAAAATCGCACCATCGTGCTCCAGCCTGGGCAACAAGAGCAAAACTCCGTCTCAAAATAATAATAATAATAATAATAATAATAATAATAATAATAATAGTAATAATGGTTATTATAGCTGTTCATAAGCTATTTTTAATTGTTTTTATGTTCCTGGATCTATTCCATATAATGTAGAGAACTAAATAAATGGGAAAATGAGCTACTATATGTATTTTTTTTTTTTTTTTTCTCAAGACAGAGTTTTGCTCTGTCGCCCAGTCTGGAGTACAGTGGTGCAATCTTGGCTTACTGCAACCTCTGCCTCCCAGGTTCAAGCGATTCTCATGCCTCAGCCTCCCGAATAGCTGGGACTAGATAGAGGTGCGTACCACCATGCCCGGCTAATTTTTGTATTTTTAGTAGCAACGGGTTTTCGCCATGTTAGCCAGGCTGGTCTCGAACTCCTGACCTCAGGTGATCCACTTGCCTCAGCCTCACAAAGTGCTGGGATTACGGGCATGAGCCACCGCGCCGGCCTACTATATATTTTAGAAAGAAGATAAATGAAATGTACAATTCCAGAGTTAATATGGGACAATGTAGGGCTGTGGCCCAGGAACATATTAGGAAGTAGAAGAATAAATCTTTATCATTATTCTTTAATAAACAATTTTTTTTTTTTTTTTTTTTTTTTTTTTTTTTGGAGACGGAGTCTCGCTGTCGCCCAGGCTGGAGTGCAGTGGCCGGATCTCAGCTCACTGCAAGCCCGGGCCTCCGGTTCACACCATTCTCCCGCCGCCTCCCGAGTAGCTGGGACTACAGGCACTGCCACCTCACCGGGCTATTTTTTGTATTTCTTAGTAGAGACGGGGTTTCAATTTGCTAGCCAGGATGGTCTCGATCTCCTGACCTCGCGGATCCACCCATCTCGCCTCCCAAAGTGCTGGGATTAAGGCTTGAGCCACCAGCTACCGCCAACAATTTTTTTTTTGAGACAGAGTCTCATTTTGTCAGCCAGGCTGGAGTGCAATGGCGCACCATGGCTCACTGCAGCCTCTTCTGCCTCCTGGGTCTTCAAGTGATTCTCCTGCCTCAGCCCCCTGAGAGTAGCTGGGATTACAGGTGTGTGCCACTACTGCCCGGCTAATTTTTGTATTTTTAGTAGAGATAGGGTTTCACCATGTTGGCCAGGCTGGTGTTGAACTCCTTGACCTAAAATGATCCACCCGCCTCAGCCTCCCAAAGTGCTAGGATTACAAGTGTGAGCCACGGTGCTCGGCCTCATTATTCTCATTGGGAAAACTTTGTAAGTCACTAATCTTAATGTTAAGGTGGTTAGGAAATTAGCATATATTGGGGATCTAGTATGTGGTAGGGTCCCTGAATGCATTATCTCAATGTTCAAACTGCTCTGAGAAGTAAAATTATATCCATTTATGGTGAGGAAAGAGATGCTTGGAAAGGCTAAAGTGACATATCCAAGCTGAAAAATGCCAGAACCAGCATTCAAACTAAGGTCTGCCCATTTTGAAAGCTAAGTGCTCTGCAGTTCTCTGGTGACTTGTAGGGCTTGACCTCCCCTTTGCACAAAAACTTACTTTTTTTTAACAATGAGAAAGTGTAACAGAAACTAGAACATCACACATAATCACAGCGATATCTATCAAGTACCTAGGAATTAATTTAAAATGTAGGAGATCTTAATGGAAAAAAATTAACTCTACTAAGACAAAGGAAGAAACCTGGATAAATGGGAGAGGTAAACTATTATCTTTGGATAGGAGGACTTAACATTATAAAGATGTCAAAGCTCCCCAAATTAATCTATAAATTCAATTCAATGACAAAAAAAAAATCCCAACAACATTTTGGTGGAAACTAGACTGATTAAAAATTATATATGGAAGAGTAAGGGCTCCTAAGGTGCAAAGATAGCTAGTATAATTCTCAAAAAAGAAAAGCAAAGAGTGGAGATTTGTTCTGCCTGATATTAAGGCAAATTGCAAACCCTTAATAACTGAAACAATGTGATATTGATGAGGACTCTAATGGGCAATGAAACAAAATAGAATCCATGAATGAACTTATACAGATATAAAAACGTGGTACATAATGGCCAGGCATGGTAGCTCACGCCTGTAATCCCAGCACTTTGGGAGGCAGAGGTGGGTGGATCACTTGAGGTCAGGAGTTCAAGACCAGCCTGGCCAACATGGTGAAACCCTGTCTCTACAAAAATACAAAATTAGCTGGGTGTGGTGGTGCGTGGCTGTAATTCCAGCTACTTGGGAGGCTGAGGCAGGAGAATCGCTTGAACCTGGGAGGTGGAGTTTGCAGTGAGCCGAGATGACGCCACTGCACTCCAGCCTGGGCAACAGAGCGAGACTGTCTAAAAATAAAAAACCAAACATGGTACATAAGAAAGGTTGGGGAAAGAAAGGATCATTCAATACATCAAGCTGGGAAACTGGCATATTATGCAGAGTAAACAAAGTTAGATCCTTTCTCACAGCATGTACAAAATAAGTATCTACTGTATTAAGGGCCTGATATGGAAGACAACATTATAAAAGTATAAGAAAACATAGAAAAATCTCTTTTTTTTTCTTTCTGAGACGGAGTCTCGCTCTGTCGCCCAGGCTGGAGTGCAGTGGCGCGATCTCGGCTGCCTCCCAGATTCACGCCATTCTCCTGCCTCAGCCTCCCGAGTAGCTGGGACTACAGGCGTCTGCCATCACGCCTGGCTAATTTTTTTTTTTGTATTTTTAGTAGAGACGAGGTTTCACCGTGTTAGCCAGGATGGTCTCGATCTCCTGACCTCGTGATTTGGCCTCCCTAAGTGCTGGGATTACAGGCGTGAGCCACCGCACCTGGCCAGAAAAATAATCTTTATGACTTAGGGGTAGGGGAGAATTTATTAAATAAGACACCAAAACACACATCATAAAGGTACAAAATCATGGGCTGGACAGAACCAAAATAAATACTTCTCAGTGAAGGGAGAAGTATACTGATGTCTGCAATTTACTTGGAAATGCAGTAAAAAAGATGGAAAAATCAATGCCTAGAGATGAATAAATGGACAGTTATATGAAGTAAAGCAAAATGATAAATATTAATTATAGAATCTAGGTGGCAGTTATGAGTGTTCACTGTACTATTATTCTAATTTTTCTATATATATGAAATTATAATGGTTGGCAAAAATTTGCCCACTTTCTGGCTGGGCATGGTGGCTCATGTCTGTAATCCTAGCACTTTGGGAGGCCAAAATGGGAGGATTGCTTGAGCCCAGGAGTTTAAGACTAGTCTGGGCAACATAGTGGGAGCCTGTCTCTAAAAAAAAAAAAAAAAAACTTTAAAAAATTAGCTGGGCATGGCCGGGTGCAGTGGCTCATGCCTGTAGTCACAGCACTTTGGGAGGCTGAGGCGGGCGGATCACTTGAGGTCAGGAGTTCGACACCAGCCTGGCCAACATGGAGAAACCCCATCTCTACTAAAAATACAAAAATTAGCCAGGCGTGGTGGTGGGCCCCTGTAATCCCAGCTACTCAGGAGGCTGAGGCAGGAGAATCGCTTGAACCCAGGAGGCAGAGGTTGCAGCGAGCTGAGATTGAGCCACTGCACTCCAGACTGGGCTATAGAGCGAGACTCCGTCTCTAAATAAATAAATAAATAAATAAATAAGCAAGCTGGGCATGATGGCATGTGCTATAGTCCCAGCTACTTAGAAGACTGAGGCAGGAGGATCACTTGAGCTCAGGATGTTGAGTCTGCAATGAGCCGTGACTGTGCCACTCAACTCCAGCCTTGGTGACAGAGCAAGATCCTGTCTCCAAGAAAAGTAACTTGCCCACTTTCACCACTCCTATTCAACATAGTACTGGAAGTCCCAGCCAAAGCAATCAGGAAAGAGAAAAAAATATAAGACATCCAAATTGGAAAAGAGAAAGTGAAATTATTCCTGTTTGCTGATGATATCATCTTATATCTAGAAAACCCTAAAGAATCCTCCAAAAGACTCCTAGATTTGATAAATGAAACCAGTAAAGTGTCAGGATACAAAATCAATGTACAAAAAACAGTAGCATTTCTATATACCAGTAACGATCAAGCTGAGAACCAAATCAAGAAGTCAATCCCATTTACAATAGCTACAAAAAAACTCCACCTAGGAATATATTTAACCAAGGAGGTAAAGGATCTCTACGAGGAAAACTACAAAACACGGATGAAAGAAATTATATATGACATAAAGAAATGGATAAACAATTCATACCCATAGATCAGAAGACTCAATATTGTGAAAATAACCATACTGTCCAAAGTAATCTACAGATTAAATATAATTCCTATCAAAATACCAACATAATTTTTCACAGAATTAGAGAAAACAATCCTAAAATTCATATGGAGTCAAAAAAGAGCTTAAGTAGCCAAAACAATACTAAACAAAAAGAACAAAGCCGGAGGCATCACATTACCTGACTTCAAACTACACTACAAGGCTGCAATAACTAAGACAGCATGGTACTGGTATAAAAATAGACACACAGATCAATGGAACAGAATAGAGAACTCAGAAATAAAGCCACATACGTACAGCCAATTGATCTTCAATGAAGTTGACAAAACACATACTGGGGAAAGAACATCTTTTTAATGGTACTGAGATAGCTGGTTAGCTACATGCAGAAGAATGAAACTGGGCCCCTATTTCTCACCACATATGAAAATCAATTCAAGATGGGCTGGGTGTGGTGGCTTATGCCTGTAATCCCAGTACTTTGGGAGGCTGAGGTGGGTAGATCACCTGAGGTCAGGAGTTCGAGACTGGCCTGGCCAACACAATGAAACCCTGTCTCTACTAAAAATACAAAACTTAGCAGGGCGGGGTAGTACACACCTGTAATTCCAGCTACTGGAGAGGCTGAGGCAGGAGAATCGCTTGAACCCGAGAGGCAGAGGTTGTAGTGAGCCGAGACTGTGCCACTGCACTCCAGCCTAGGCAACAGAGTGAGACTCCACTCAAAAAAAAAAAAAAAAAAAAAGCTGGGTGCAGTGGCTCATGCCTGTAATCCCAGAACTTTGGGAGGCTGAGACAGGCGGATCACCTGAGGTCAGGAGTTTGAGACCAGCCTGACCAACATGGAGAAACCCCATCTCTACTAAAATACAAAATTAGGGCTGGGCGTGGTGGCTCACCTGAGGTCAAGAGTTCAAGACCAGCCTGGTCAACATGGTAAAACCCCATCTCTACTAAAATAAAAAATTAGCCGGGTGTGGTAGCGTGCACCTGTAATCCCAGTTACTCGGAAGGCTGAGGCAGGAGAACTGCTTGAGCCTGGGAGGCTGAGGTTGCAGTGAGCCAAGATCACGCCACTGTACTCCAGCCTGGGCAACACAGCTATACTCCATCTCAAAAAAATAAAATAAAATAAATAAATAAATAAAAACCTCAAAAGCAAATGCAACAAAACCAAAAATAGACAAATGGGCATAAAGGAAAAAGCTCCTGCACAGCAAAAGAAATAACAGAGTAAACAAACAACCTGCAGAATGAAAGAAAGTATTTGCAAAATATGCATCCAACAACCACAACAAAAATGCTTGCACCTGTATGTTTATTGCAGTACTATTTGCAATAGCAAAGGTATGGGATCAACCTAAATGTTCATCAATGAATGAATGATTAAAGAAAGTGATACACACACACACACACACTGGAGTACTATTCAACCATCAAAAAGAATGAAATCATGTCTTTTGCAGCAACATGGATGGAACTAGAGGCCATTGTCTTAAGTGAAATAACTCAGAAAGTCAAGTACCACATGCTCTCACTTGTAAGTGGGAGGTAAATAATGTGTGCACATGGACACAGACAGTGGAATAATACACATTGGGGACTCAGAAGGGTGGGAAGGGGGTGAGGGATTGAAAATTACTTAATGGGTACAATGTATACTATTCGAGTGACAGCTACGTGAAAAGCCCAGGCTTCACCACTATACAATATATCTATGTGACAAAAGGACACCTGTACCCCTTAAATCTATAAAAATAAAGTTTTGTTTTTGTTTTTGTTTTGAGACAGAGTCTCGCTCTGTCACCCAGACTAGAGTGCCGTGGCACAATCTTGGCTCACTGCAACCTCTGCCTCCAGGGTTCAAGTGATCCTTCCTCCTCCCAAGTAGCTGGGACCACAGGCGTGCAGCACCACACCCAGCTAATTTTTGTATTTTTAGTAGAGACGGGGTTTTGCCATGTTGGCCAGGCTGGTCTTTAACTCCTGGCCTCAAGTGATCCACCCACCTCTGCCTCCCAAAGTGCTGGGGTTACAGGTGTGAGCCACCGCACACGGCCTAATTTTGTTTGTTTTTTTGAGACAGAATCTCACTCTGTTGCCCAGGCTGGAGTGCAGCGGCACAATGTCTGATCACTGCAACCTCTGTCTGCTGGGTTCAAGCGATTCTCCTGCCTCAGCCTCCCACATAGCTGGGATTACAAGCACCTGCCACCATGTCTGGCTAATTTTGTATTTTTTTTTCTTTTTCTTTGCATAGATGGGGTTTCACCATGCTGTCCAGGCTGGTCTTGAACTCCTGGCCTCAAGTGATCTGCCCACCTTGGCCTCCCAAAGTGCTAGGATTACAGGTGTGAGCCACCACGCTCAGCCAAGTTAAATTTTTAAAAGGCTTGTAAAAACGAAATACTTCTGGTAAACAAAGAACACTATATATAAAGTTTAAACAAATTGTGACTGACTGGAAAAGATACTTGATACACAAGCATAGACACATGCATGCACACTGAAATATAGAAAAGATATTTGCTACATGTGTATCTGAGAGTACACACAAACATATCTGACAAAGAACTTCTGTAATCAGCAAAATAAGACAAGTAACCTAATAAAAAATTTGCAAGACAAATAAAGAAGTACTTCAGAGAATGAGAAAACTCAAATGGCTAATAAGTATAAAAACAGAAGATTAACCTCCTCTGTAGTCAAATGCAAATTAAAATTAAAGATACTACTTGAAAATACTAGATTGGCAAAAATTAAGAAGTTTTATGATATTAGTACTGGCAATAATATGAGGAAATGAAACACGTATTGTTCACAGGAATATAAATTGGTGCAGCTATAATCTAGAGCAATTTGGCAGTATTTAGTGAAAAAGCTACATGCATATTTTACAGGATCCAGAAATTCTACTTCTCAGTATATACTTTAAACTGACTCAGGAATACAAAGAGGCATAGACATCTACGAAGAAATCCCTTGCAGCACTATTTGTAATAATAACCAAAGAACTGGAAACAATTATCTATCAATCAATAAATAAAATGCTGTGATATTAGTATTTGATAGAACACAACCCAACAGTGAAGAGGAATTATTAATATATGAATATGGACAGACCTCAAAAATAATATTGAGTGAAAAAAAGAAACAGGCTGGGCGGGGTGTCTCATGCCTGTAATCCCAGCACTTTGGGAGGCCAAGGTGGATGGATCACCTAAGGTCAGGAGTTCGAGATCAGCCTGGCCAACATGGTGAAACCTCATCTCTACTAAAAATACAAAATTAGCCAGGCATGGTGGCACATGCCCGCAATTCCAGCTACTTGGGAGGCTGAGGCAGGAGAATCACTTGAACCCAGGAGGTGGAGGTTGCAGTGAGCAAAGATTGTGCCATTGCACTCCAGCCTGGGTAACAAGAGTGAAACTCCGTCTCAATAAAAAAGGGAAAAAAAAAGAAACAATGAGATGTACAGCACAATATAATTCATGCCATAAAAGGAAAAAATTTTACCCATAGAAAATACCATAGACTGTGCACGAATATATGTATGTCTAAATAAATATATGGAAGATGGCTTGGAAGGACACACATCAAATACCCAAGAGTAGATGACTATGGGTGAATAAAAGAAGGAAATTGGATCAGGGACGAGGACTGAACAAGACAAAAACTAAACTATAATCAAATATAAAAGAGGAGTCATGCATGGACTGATATGACCAAGGATCATAAACTGAGGAGGCTGAACAATCATTTTCGGTGTTTCTGGAGCATAAGCCAAACACAAAATACAAATTTCCTCACCTTGAAATACCATAAAAGCAGATGCTTAAAGGAAATATTTAAAAAGTAAAAGAGAAAGAACTGGCCGCCTGCCTGTCAGGTAGCTTACCGGAGTACACAACACATGAGCAGCAGATGGGTGGGGACATTAGCTGGATTGAGCATACTGGGAGTGTCTGACTTCATACAGGCCAGGAAGGCCCGCATCCTTCTGTTCTTGTCTTCAACTGCTTTGCCTAGCCAGAGCTTCTTGAGGTTTGGGCAAGTCCATTCCCGAAATGTCAGTGCAGACACCAGCTCAGGGGTTTGAGGTGACTTCCCTTTATAGGCAGACCACTCTTTAAGGATCACTGAAGGAACTGGAAAACAGAAATTGAGGAAAAAGAGGCTCTAGAGAATCTCTTAGCATTTCTACAGCTAGCCACAGGACATTGACAGGCTCCATCGCATTTCAACTCCTAATTTTCTGTCACAATAATTTTTATTTTTAGCAGCAGGAATAGTACATGTTTATGAAGTGCTTGATATGCAAGTACTTTATATATATTATCTCATTTACTCCCCACAAAAAATCCTGAGTGGGAACTATTATGATACATTATCACAAAACAAAATGCTCATTTTGCAGATAAAGAAATCAAGGGGCTGGGGGTGGTGGTTTACACGTTTAATCCCAGCAATTTGGGAGGCTGAGGCAGGAGGATCGCTTGAGCCCAGGAGTGTAAGACTAGCCTGGGCAAGATGGAGAGATCCCACCTCCACAGAAAGTTTAAAAATTAGCTGGGTGTGGTGGCACGTGCCTGTAGTTCCAGCTACTTGGGAGGCTGAGGCAGGAGTATCCCTTGAGCCTAGGAGTTTGAGGCAGCAGTGAGCTATGATCTTCCCACTGCACTCCAGCCTGGGTGACAGAGTGAAATCCTGTCTCTAAAAATAAAATAACATAAAATAACATAAAATAACATAAAATAACATAACATAACATAACATAACATAACATAACATAACATAAAATAAGATAAAATAAAATAAGATAAAATAAGATAAAATAAAATAAGATAAAATAAAATAAGATAAAATAAGATAAGATAAGATAAGATAAGATAAAATAAAATAAATAAAATAAAATAAAATAAAATAAAATAAAATAAAAAGGCCAGGCGTGGTGGCTCATGCCTGTAATCCCAGCATTTTGGGAGGCCGAGGTGGGCAGATCACTTGAGGTCAGGAGTTCAAGACCAGCCTGGCCAATATGGTGAAACCTCGTCTCTACAAAAACAAAACAAAACAAAACAAAACAAAAAAACCAAAAAACAAAATTAGCCAGGCATAGTGGCGGGTGCCTGTAATCCCAGCTACTCTGGAGGCAGAGGCAGGAGAATCGCTTGAACCTGGGAGGCGGATATTGCAGTAAGCCAAGATCAAGTCACCACACTGCAGCCTGGGCGACAGAGCGAGACTTTGTCTGAAAAAAAAAAAAAAAAAAAGTAACTTGGAGAAATAAATCAAGGTCCAATGTCACACATTTCTTAGTTACTCTGAATCTTATTTTTTCAGTAGATGCACGAGGCTAGGCAAGGAAAGAAGCACAAAGAAGAATTATGTAAATATCTGGCTTTATAATACACAATGAGATACCCCAAAAGACATTAAGATATTTCACAAAATTCTCGAAAAAATCAACATCTTTCAGATTTACAAAGGCAGGCTGGGCGCAGTGGCTCACGGCTGTAATCCCAGCACCTTGGGAGGCTGAGGTGGGCAGATCACCTGAGGTCAGGAGTTCAAGACCAGCCTGACCAACATGGAGAAACCCCGTCTCTACTAAAAATACAAAATTAGCTAGGCGTGGTGGCGCATGCTTGTAATCCCAGCTACTCGGGAGGCTGAGGCAGGAGAATCACTTGAACTTGGGAGGCGGAGATTGCGGTGAGCTGAGATCGTGCCATTGCACTCCAGCCTGGGCAACAAGAGCGAAACTCCATCTCAAAAGAAAAAAAAAAAGATTTACAAAGGCATAACAGAGCAGGAAAACGTGGCTTCTATATATTTCTACTCCACCTCAGATTCCTCAGCTATGGCCTCCCTCTTCTATTTGAGATGTCAAGCATCTATTCAGTCACCCAAGCAAGAGACTTGGAAATCACTCCAAAGCCTTCTTTCTTTTCCATGTCCTACACATCTGGTTATTAACAAAGTCTTGCTGATTCTACCTCCTTATAATCCCTTCTAACTGTCCTGTTTTCTCTTTCACAGCAGCGGTTCAAATATTATGTTTGACCTGACAAGAGTCTCAAGACCGTTTCTACCTTTATCCTGTTTGGTCTCCCTCACACCCATGCTCCACAACCACTAGAATGTTCTTATTTAAACAAATTTTTTAGTTTGAAATAATTATAGATTCACAGGAAGTTGCAAAGATAGTAGAGAGAGGTCCTGTGTACCCTTCGCCCAGTTTCTCCAATGGTGTTATCTCTTAAATAATTATAATACAACGTCAAAGCCAGGAAAGTGACATTGGTACAATGTAAGTGTGTAGTTCTATGTTGTATGGATTTGTGTAACCACCACCGCAATCAAGATACAGAACAAACCCATAACCACGAAGATTTTCATTGTGCCAACCCTTTACAGTCACAAACAATGACTTCCAGCACCATCCCTAACTTACGGAAACCACTAATCTATTGTCCATCTATAATTTTTTCATTTTGAGGACATCATATAAGTGGAATTATATAGTATACGACCTTTTGAAACTGGCATTGGCCGGGCGTGGTGGCTCACACCTGTAATCGCAGCACTTTGGGAGGCTGAGGCAGGCGGATCACCTGAGGTTGGGAGTTTGAGACCAGCCCGATCAACATGGAGAAACCCTGTCTCTACTAAAAATACAAAATTAGCTGGGTGTGGTGGCACATGCCTGTAATCCCAGCTACTCGGGAGGCTGAGGCAGGAGAATCACTTGAACCCAGGAGGCAGAGGTTGCAATGAGCCAAGATTGCACCATTGGACTCCAGCTTGGGCAACAAAAGTGAAATTCCATCTTAAAAAAAAAAAAAGAACCTGGCATTTTCACTCAGCATGTGCCCTTAAGATCCATCCATGTTGTTGCATGTATCAATAGTTCATTCTGTTTTTTTACTGAGTAGTATTCCATGGCATGGATGTACCACAGTTTAATCATTCACCCACTGAAGCATATCTGGGTTGCTTCCAGTTTGGGGTTATAATGCTGTCTTGTGAATATGTTCCTGCATGAAAATAAGTCTTCAATATAAATGCCCAAGAGTGTAAGTGCTGAGTTGTATAAGTCTATTTTTAGTTTTGAAAGAAAATGACAAATTATTTTCCAGAATGGCAGCACCATTTTACATTCCTGCCAGCATTTATGAGTGATCCAGCTTCTCTGCATCCTCTCCGGGATATGGTGTTATCACTTCACCTTTGCCGTTTTGGTAAGTATGTAGTGATATTTCATTGTTGTTTTAATTTTTTTCTAATGGCTGCTATGTTGAACATCTTTTCATGTCTTTGCCATATGTATATCTTCTTCAGTGAAATGTCTGTGCATGTCTTTTGCCAATTTTCTAATTAAATTGTTTTTGTTATGTTCAGTTTTGAGAGTTCTTTATATATTTTAGATACTAGTATAGATATGTGGTACTTGTTCAACTATGGATGTCCAGTTGATCTAACACCATTTATATAAAAAACAAACAACAACAACAACAAAACTATCCCATACTCCAGTAGAACGCTTTTGCAGCTTTGTCAAAAATCAGTTTGCTGGCCAGGCATGATGGCTCACACCTGTAATCCCAGTTGAGGCTGAGGCAGGAGGTGCCCGAGCCTGGGGAGGCAGAGGGATTTACTTGATGGCGGAGATCGTGCCACTGCTTGCTCCCAGCCTGAGCAATGGAAGCCGAGACTCTGTCTCAAAAGCAGTGCCTTATGGGACTGGCTGGATGCCTGTTGTATTCCATTGATCTATGTGTCAATACCTCTGCCTATAATCTTTTTTTAAGGTGACAAGTCTCATCCCAGGCACTTGAGACTACAGTGCAGTGGAGTGATCTCAGCTCACTGCAACCTCTACCCACCAGGCTCAAGTGATCCTCTCACCTCAGCCTCTTGAGGAGCTGGGACCACAGGTAATACACCACCACACCTGGCTATACATATTTTTTGTATTTTTAGTAGAGATGGGGTCTCTCCATGTTGCTGGGCTGATCTCGAGATTCCCTGAGCTCAAGGGATCCACCCACCTTGGCCTCCCAAAGTGCTGGGATTACAAACGTGAGCCACCATGCCTGGCCTACAATCTTAATCACTGTAGCTACCTAGTAAGTCTTACAATCAGGTTCAGCAATTGCTTTCAACTTATTCTTCCTTTTCAAAAATCATTTTAGCTAGTTTAATTCCTTTGTCTTTCCACATAAACATTAGAGTCATCTTGCCTATATTTACAAAGAATCTTGCTGGGATTTGGATAGGAATTGCATCACACCTGTGTTATCAATTTGGGGAGAACTGACATCTTTACTGTGTTGAGTTTTCTAATCCATGAACATCTGTATCTCTCCATTTATTTAGATCTTTGATTTCTTTCATCAGCATTTTGTGACTTTCAGCATACAGACTTTGAACACCTTTTGTTAAATTTTTAACTATTTCATTTTCTTTGGAAGGACTGTAAATGGTCTTGTACTTTGTTTCAGTTCCACATATTCATTGTTAGTATATATAGAAAGGTAATCAATTTTTATATATTTATCTTGTATCCTGCAACCTTAACAAATTCACTTATTAGTTTCAGGAGTTTTGTTGTAGATTCCTTGTGATTTTCTACATAGACTGACTATATACCACCTGCAATTACAGTTTTATTTCTTCCTTACTGATGTCTATGTCTTCTATTTCATTTTCTTGCCTTACTGGTCTGGCTAAAACTTCTAGTACTATGTTGAAGAGCAGTGGAAAGAGTAGACATTCTAGCCTTCTTCCTGATTTTAGAAGAAAAACATCTTTCACCATTAAGTACAGTTGATCCTTGAACACAAGTTTGAGCTACACGGGTCCACTTATGCACAAATTTTTTTCAACCAAACACTGACAGAAAACACAGAATTCACATGATGCCAAACCCACGTATATAAGGGGCCAACTTTTCATATACACAGGTTCTGCAGGGCCTACCTACTGTGGGACTTGATTATGAGTGAATTTTAGTATATGTGGGGGTCCTGGAACCAATCCCCCATGTATGGCAAGGAATGACTCTATGTTAGCTGTAGGTTCTTTGTAGATATTCTTTATCTTGAGGAAGTTCCCCTCTGTTCTTAGTTTCCTGATAGTTCTTATCATGAATGAGTGTTGAATTTTGTCAAATGCTTTTTCTGCATCCATTGATATAATCACATGATTTTTCTTCTTTAGCCTGTTTATTTAGTGGATTATATTTATAGATTTTTCAGATATTGAACAAGTCTTACAACAATGGAATAAATCCTACTTGGCCTTGGCCAGGGCATGTAATTCATTCTATATATAGCTGAATTCCCCTGGCTGATATTTCATTAAGAATTTTTGCATCCATATTGTCTTAGTCAATTTGGGCTGCTATAACAAAGTACCACAGACTAGGAGGCTTACAAACAACAGAAATTGATTTCTTACAATTGTGGAGGCTGGGAAGTCTAAGATCAAGGTATTGGCAGAGACATTTGGTGAGAACCTGCTTCCTGGTTTGCAGATGGCTGTCTTCTCATTGTATCCTCATATAGTGGAGAGTAGAAAGAGCTATCTGGGGTTCCTTTTATAAGGGCACTAATCTCATTCATGAAGGTTCCATACTCATGACCTAATTACCTCCCAAAGGCCCCATCTCCTAATAGCATCACATTGGGGGTTAGGATTTCAACATATGAATTGCGGGGGACAGGAACACTCAATCCATAACATATATTGATGAAGGATACTGGTCTGACGTGTTGTTTTTATGTACTCCCTTTTCTTTTTAAGAGATGAGATGGCTAGGCGCAGTGGCTCACGCCTGCAATCCCAGCACTTTGGGAGGCCGAGGCAGGCGGATCATGAGGTCGGGAGATCGAGACCATCCTGGCTAACACGGTGAAACCCCGTCTCTACTAAAAATACAAAAAATTAGCCAGGCGTGGTGGCGGGTGCCTGTAGTCCCAGCTACTCAGGAGGCTGAGGCAGGAGAATGGTGTGAACCTGGGAGGTGGAGCTTGCAGTGAGCCGAGATCATTCTATTGCACTCCAGCCAGCAAGACTCTATCTCAAAAAAAAAAAAAAAAAAAAAAAAAAAGAAAAAACAAGAGATCTTACTCTGTTACCCAGGCTGGAGTGCAATGGAGTGATCACAGCCCACTGCAGCCTCAAACTCCTGGATACAAGCAATCCTCTGGCCTCAGCCTGTGAAACAGCTGGGACTACAGGTATGCACCATGCTCAGCAATATTAAATAATTTTTTTTTTTTTTTAGTGATGGAGTCTCACTATGTTGCCCAGGCTGGTCTCAAACCCCTGGCCTCAAGCATCTTCCCGCTTGGGCCTCCCTAGGTATTGAGATTACAGACGTGAGCCACCATGCCTGGCCCAGGTATCTTTTTTGATATAATGATTTATTTCCCTTTGAATGTATAACCAGTAGTGCGATTGCTAGATCGAATGGTAGTTCATTTTTTAGTTCTTTGGGAAAACTTTGTATTATTTTCTATAAAGGTTGTACTAATTTACATTCCTACCAACAGTATAGAAACATCCCCTTTTCTCTGCATTCTTGCCAACATCTGTTGGTTTTAGACTTGGTTCACTGCATCCTCCACCACCCAGGTTCATGCGATTCTCATGCCTCAGCCCCACTCCCCTTCTCGCCACCCTCCACCCCCTCAAGAAGCTAGGATTACAAGTGTGTGCCGCCATGCCCAGCTAATTTATTGTGTTTTTAGTAGAGACGGGTTTCGTCATGTTGGCCAGGCTGGTCTCAAACTCCTGGCCTCATGTGATCTGCCCGCCTCAGCCTCCCAAAGTGCTTGGATTACAGGCATGAGCCACTGCACCCAGCTCATTGTGTTTTAATATGCCTTTCTCTGATAGCTAGTGATGCTGAGTATTTTTTCATATATTTGTTGGCCACTTGTATGTCTTCTTTTGTAAAATGTCTGTTCTTGTCCTTTGCCTACTTTTTAATGGGGTTATTTGCTTTTTTCTTGTTGAGTTCCTTGTAGATTCTGAATATTAGCCCTTTGTCCAATGCATAGCTTGCAAATATTTTTCCCATTCTGTAGGCTATTTACTCTGTTGATTGTTTCTTTTGATATGCAAAAGTCAAACATGTTTATAACTGTTTATCAAAGCATTTTTATAGTGGTTGTTGTGAAATCCTTGTCAGATAATCAAACTTCTATCATCTCTATGTTCATTTTCTTTTCTTGAGGTCTGAATTTGATATCTTTCTGGTCCTAGGTATGATGAGAAATTTTCCATTGAAAACGACATTTTGGGTATTATTTTAAAAGACTCTGGATCTTACTTAAACCTTGTGTATCAGTAGGCCTTTTCTGACCCCACTATGGTGGGTGAAGGGGGATACTGTGTCTTTATTGACAGGTGAAAGTGGAAGTCCTGGCTCCCCACTTGACCTTGACCCTCCCCAGCAGGAGCAGGTAGGGGCACCTCATTACAGCCTGGGTAAGTATGGAAGTCTAGGTTCTTCATTTGGCCTTTGCTGGGAGGGCTGGGGGTAGACCACAGTTTTCCTGTGGTATTTGGCTGGAGTACAGAGATTATTATTTTAAAATCTTTGTGTTGTTAGGTTGTTCCTTTCTGGTCCTTTGGCCAGAGAAAGTAGGTTTTGTGGGGGGCTTATACTGGTCTGCAGCTGTTGACATTTATGGGCTGCCAGTTTGTCCCACACCCAGTCTGGAATATGTGAGGCAAAAAAAAATTCAGGGAACTCACCACTGCACCACTGTGTCATTCCTTGGGCCCCAAGATTTCTACTTTCTAGTGTCTTGTGCTTGTTTTATGAATAATGTCCTGGGCTTTTAGTTGTACTTAGCATGAGGACTAAGGAAAAGTACATCTGATCAACTCTATCTTCCCAGAAACAGAGAAATGTTCTTTTGAACACACTAATTTGACTATGGCACTGTGTAGCTTAAAATACTTCAGTGTCTCCAACTACCTACAGGTTCAAATCCCAAAACAAAAAAATCACGGGAGAGAGACTGTTAGATACACCTCTATGTTCCCAAAGCCCAGTATGGTTCTTTCTTTTTGTATGTGAGACAGGGTCTCCTGTCACCCAGGCTGGAGTGCAGTGGCACGATCACAGCTCACTGCAGCCTCAACCTCCCAGGGTCAAGCAATCCTCCCACCTCAGCCCTACAAGTAGCTGGGACTAGAGGCACATGCCACCATGCCCAGCTAATTTTTTTTTTTTCCTGAGATGGAGTTTCACTCTTGTTGCCCAGGCTGGAGTGCAATGGCACGATCTCAGCTCACCACAATCTCCGCCTCCTGAGTTCAAGCGATTCTCCTGCCTCAGCCTCCCGAGTAGCTAGGATTACAGGCATGCGCCACCGTGCCTGGCTAATTTTGTATTTTTGGTAGAAAGGGGGTTTATCCATGTTGGTCAGGCTGGTCTCAAACTCCCGACCTCAGGAGATCCACTCGCCTCGGCCTCCCAAAGTGCTGGGATTATAGGCATGAGCCACTGCACCTGGCCTGTTTTTTTTTTTCTTTTTTTCTTTTTTTTTTTTGAGACAGGGTCTCACTCTGTCACCCAGGCTGGAGTACAGTAACATGATCAGGGCTCACTGCAGTCTTGACCTCCCAGACTCAATCAATTCTCCCATCTCAGCCCCCCAAGTAGCTGGGACTACACGTGTACACAACCATGCCTAATTTTTTAGATTTTTAGTAGAGGCGGAGTTTCTCCATGGTGCCCAGGCTGGTCTTGAACTCCTGGACTCAAGTGATCTATTCGCCTCGGCCCCACAAAGTACTGCGATTACAGGCATGAGGCACAGCGCCCAACATTTTTTCTAGTGATGGAGTCTTGCCATGTTGCCCAGGCTGGTCTTGAATTCCTGAGCTTAAGTGATCTGCCTGCCTTGGCCTCCCAAAGTGCTGGGATTACAGGTATTTATAAGTAGTAGTCACTCTAAATGTTTGATAATTGCAGAATTGGGGCTTAAGTTAATGTGTTCCCAGTATCAGTATGCATTTTGTTGAATGTTACATTTTCTTAAAGACTACTGCATAGCCAAAGGTACCCAATGTGCCTGAACAGACATATCTGCTCTGTGTCAAGTGCTGAGAGAATTGTCATAGCTAGAACTACACTTACCTTCCACAGGTAGCCGCCGTCGCATGGCCAAGCGTTCCATTTTCCTCTGTGTCTCTGCCAGACTAAAAAGAACTCCATATACATATTGACGAGCTGACCGGAATAAGAGAGCAGCTGGAGGCAGCTCCATGTTACACTCATCCTCAATACATACGGGAATCTTAATTTCACCCTAACAAGAGAACATTCCAGGGAAAAGGAAAAAATGAGTTACCTCAAGGTTTAGAACTGAGCTGAGAAGAACCAATAATAAACTGTAGCCTCTGTGGCCTATCCACTAATTTTTTTTTTTGTATTTAGACAGAGTTTCATACTAAAAAGAAGCTGTAACAAGCTTAGCTGATTGCAGCTAACTGATAAGCTATATTTCATTTTTAAAGTTTCAACGGACCGGCACGGTGGCTCAAGCCTGTAATCCCAGCACTTTGAGAGGCTGAGGTGGGCGGATCACCTGAGGTCAGGAGTTCAAGACCAGGTGAAATCCCGTTTCTACTACAAATACAAAAGTTAGTCAGGCATGGTGGCGGGCACCTGTAGTCCCAGCTACTCAGGAGGCTGAGGCAGGAGAATCGCTTGAACCTGGGAGGCAGAGGTTGCAGTGAGCCAATATCGTGCCACTGCACTCCAGCTTGGGCAACAGAGCGAGACTCTGTCTCAAAAAATAAAATAAAATAAAGTCTCAACAATGACTATAGCTAACGAATGGGGAAAGTCCACGTTAGGCATTTTGCTGGAGGATGGATATGTAAAAGACCGGAGGAGGGGAACAGCTTTGCAGAAGTAGAAAAAGAAATAAGGAAAAGGGCATAAAGCCTCTTGGACTGTGTTCATCCCTAGAACCAGATTCCACCAACTTGGTGCATTATCTACTTCAAAATCTCACAATTACACTTATCTTCTAGGGGCCTCATTTACCACACAGTCCCAACTCCTGCTAGTCTGGCCTCACCTAAGGCCTTAGTATGATGAGGGGCCCACTGCATATGGCCTTCTTCTTCTAACTTCATATACCAATGATCAGAATGTTCTCTGGTAACATACAGTCCTAGGAAGTAGGAAGTACAGTGTTAAGAGCAGGGAGGTAGGTGCTGATGTGCTGCCTCACCTTAGTGAGGACATGGTAGATATATGGGTACATGAGACCCCTCCGGTGTCTGTGTTCAGCAACTCGCAAGACTTCTGGAGCTACTGGAGGTAAGGGTGGAATGGTGATATCCATGTGGTTCCTCGTAGACATAGACAGCAGAGATGGGATGTGGGGCTCACCATCACCTAGGCTCACTTCTGAAACTCCAGTATCAACAGGCTGTGCCCAGGACCCTCTGTCACGATTGGGATTTCCCCACTCAGGCTGGTGCTGAAATGCTTCTGTGATATGACTAAAAAATTTAGAAAGACAGTGTCAAACAAAAAAAGGGAGATTGATAAAGATATTCCTACTTAAGATGCCTGTTCTGGACCCAAGGGGTCTCACAAACCCTTTGGAGGCCAGGACACTGGGTTAGCACTGGACTGGTACCTTTCCTCTCAATGGCCATTACTGACTTCCTAGCTTCTTTCATCTGACACCAACCAAAGTGATCAAAAGTCATGGGAATCACTCTGGACCCTTTATACCTTGTAAGAGGCCATGTTTAGAGTTTGCTTATGTTTTAAGAAAATAATCACAATTACAACCTCAAAGCAGCTCTGTTTCCCAGGAATAATCTGCTTAGAGGAATAATCTGCCAACAAATGGGCTAGCACAAATCCCACTGTTTTAATCCTCAGAACCCTGTCTTAGTTACTAAGCAATGTAATTGCTTACTCAACGATTCCACTATTTCCACTCTATAAATGCTTTTCTTTTTTTGACATTTAATCTACCCTCCTCACAAATTAAGAAATGATAGCCACAATACCCATACGAAGGCTTCCTTAACTAGCTACTATGCTGCCTTTTACCTTAGTTGCCTGGGTGTTTGAAAATTATCATCTGCACAGGGCCAAATAAGCATGAAGTGGGCAAGCATAGAAAACGTTTTCCTGCTTTGCTTTCCTAAGAGCAAAACACTACAGAGGAAAGCCAGGAATTACACTTCCCCACACCCTCCACCCATCTAACAAGCAAAATAACACAGATGCCTCAGAAATCTATTTCCTTAGGTGTCTACAGAGATACTTACTCAGAGCTAGCTCCATTTGGCTCATCACCATCAGAGGAAGAGGAGTGGGAAGAGTCTGGTCCCAAAGGAGGTGAGGCTTTAGAAGGCAGGTAATTGGGAAACTGGGATGCAGAAGAGTCATAGGAGACAGCCCAATTGGCAAAGGGGTTGGTCTGCAGCATGGGATCCTCAGAAAAAGCATGGGATTCCCCCAAAGCATGGGAGGAGAAGAGAAGAGATGAGCTGGGTCCCACTGGGAATGGTGGTGGATATTTCACTTTCTGGGGCACTTGGTGAGAAAACTAAACGATAAAACAGACAGAAAAGCTATTTAACATTTTATAAGGCTCCAAGATGGCTCCCTCAGAAGTTGTGACACAGTGGATGATGCCAGTAGCGGAGACTGTTGAGATACAAAGTACCTACTTAATAATGAGAAATGATTCTAACAGTGATGTATGAACAGAATCCTCCACAGGCAGGACAATGAACAGTTGAAGTCTCCTAGAACTATTCTCTGATATTAGCTAATTTATTTTCACAATGATTAGTGGTTACTGATTTGGATGCTTTTTTTGCATAGTGTTCCAGCCGTAAGTTGAGAAGGTAATGTAGTATATATAGCCTTGACAGTGTAATAACTCTGAATCACCCTAACTCCTCAGATTATAAAAATCAGGAAGCAACCTGAGTCTAATGCTATCAAATGGTCTCAGGTTTCTCAAAGGATGCTTACCATTGGCTTTCCAGGAGAAATGGTGCCCACTTGATTTTGTGGAAGGGGAGGATTTCCAAGCCTGTTATTCCGAAAACCTGAAGCCAAGAGAAAGAGCTATACTTCAGTCAATCCTAATAATTTTACTGTGTTATATTCTGCTCACCCCATATCACCTGAAAAAGTGTTATTAATAAATAAGTTACAATTTATTGAACAGCTACTATGTGCCATGCTGGGAACCTTACATAAATTATTTCATCTGATAAGAATCTTATAAAGTAGGTATCATGAGCCACATTTCATACAAATGTGACTTGCCAAGGTTCACTTGCTGGTAATTAGCAGAAGCGGAATTCCAACTCAGGCCAGACCCCAAAGACAGGGCTATTTTACATGTACCAGGCCAGAATGGGGGTTGGCATCAGAAGAAGCCCAAGCTAAGGAAATGGCATTGCACCCCATCTGTAAATTTGAGAAAGCAGGGCTTTTTTTTTTTTTTTGAGGTGGAATTTCACTCTTGTTGTCCATGCTGGAGTACAATGGCATGATCTCGGCTCACTGCAACCTCCGCCTCCCGGGTTCAAGCGATTCTCCTGCCTCACCTTCCTGAGTAGGTAGGATTACAGGCGCCTGCCATGATACCCAGTTAATTTTTTGTATTTTTCATAGAGATGGGATTTCACCATGTTGGCCAGGCTGGTTGTGAACTCCTGACCTCAGGTGATCCACCTGCCTCGGCTTCCCAAAATGCTGGGATTACAGGCGTGAGCCACTGCACCTGGCCAGGGCCCTTCTTATGTTACGTCTCTTACGACATAGAAATCAAAAGGAGAAAGCCTACCAAAAAGGGATGACGAATGACTTGTAGGAGAATACAACACGAACGAGTGATTCAGCTCTGGTCCTGGAGTTCGTGAGGGACCAATTCAGTTTCCCCTATGAACAGAGCAGCTTCAGGTCAGATGGAAGCCTTACCTAGAAAGGAGGGACCCACTGGCAGTGAAGAGAGTTTGGTTGTGACGGAATAGTACTCAACTGCTTTCTTGAATCGCTCTATTTTATCTTCTGTCCTGGACTGGATGTTGGAACATCAGATTTTCAGAAGAAAAAACAACATAAGAGTGTTTTTTTAATACAATTTATAATTTGGGAATCAAAATAATTATCAGAAATCAAATATTTAAAGAAACCTAAGACAGCAAATTTTCACTTTGCAGAAAGATTAGGCAGGGAGAAAGCATTATGAAACATAAAATATGGAATACTTAAAGCTTACTTATATTTTGTGCTATTCTAAAATGATTACATGATCATTACAAAAAAATACAATGGGATAAGGGGGAAAAAATCACATAGTACCACCATCCAAATATATTTTGGTGTCTTTCCTTACAGTACGTTTTAATTTTATTATTTTACTACTACTATTATTATTATTATTATTTGAGACTGAGTCTGTCACTCAGTTCAGTGGTGCGATCTTGGCTCACTACAACCTCCACCTCCTGGGTTCAAGCAATTCTCCTGCCTCACCCTCCCGAGTAGCTGGGATTACAGGTGTGTGCCACCACGCCCAGCTAACTTTTGTATTTTTAGTAGAGACAAGGTTTCACCATGATGGCCAGGCTGGTCTCGAACTCCTGACCACAGGTGATCCACCCGCCTCAGCCTCCCAAAGTGCTGGGATTACAGGCGTATGCCACCGTGCCCAGCCAATTTTTTTATTTTTGCTCAGGCTGGTTTCAAACTCCTAGCCTCAAACAATCCTCCCGCCTCAGCTTCCCAAAGTGCTGGGATAATAGGCATGAACCACTGTGCCTGGCTTACAGTATTATTTTATATACTTTGTTTTGTTGATGTAGAGCTGGTCTATTTTAATATACATATTTTTCTATAGTTGACAGTATGCTTTATGTACAATTTTGTATCTTGCTTTTATTATAATACTCTAATGTAAGTAATTTTGAATGGCTGCATATTTTGTCATTATGAATGTGTCATAAATTATGTAACCTCTTCCCTAATAAACAACACTTAGGTAATTTTTCACATTTGGCTTTTATAAGTTATACAGCAAAGAGTATATATTGTCTATATAAATTTTTTTCTGGATTTCAGATTATGCTCTTAAGAAAATATCCTAAAAATGAAATTATTGGTTCAAAAGGTATGAACATTAAAACCAAAGGCACTTAAACATATATAAAACCACAATATGACACCACTACATATCCACCAAAATGGCTAAAATAAAAGACTATCAATATCAAGCACTGGCAAGGATATGAAGTAACTGAACTCCAGTACATTGATGGTGGGAGTGTACATTGGTACAGTTTGGAAAACAATTTGGCAGTTTCTTATAAAATTAAATTACACTTTCCATATGATACAGCAATCCCACTTCTTCTAAGTATTTACCCAAGAGAAATGAGTACATATATCCACCGAAAGACATGAACAAGAATGTTAACAACTACTTTATTCATAATAGCCCCAAACTGGAAACAACTCAAATATATATCAATGGAAGAATAAACAAATTGTGGTATATTCATACAATGGATTACTATACAGTAATAAAAAAGAACAAAGTATTGATATACACGATAATATGTGTAAGTCTCAAAGATATTATACTGAGTGAAGAAGGGAGACATAAAAGAGTACACATAAACTGGGCCCGGTGGCTCACACCTGTAATCCCAGCACTTTGGGAGACTGAGGCAGGCAGATCACTTCTGCTCAGCAATTCAGACCAGCCCGAGTAACACGGTAAAATCCCGTCTCTGCAAAAAATACAAAAATTAGCTGGGTGTGGTGGCGTGTGCCTGCAGTCCCAGGCACTCAGGGGGCTGAAATGGGAGGATCGCTTGAGTCTGGGAGGTCAAGGCTGCAGTGAGCCGAAATTGTGCCACTGCACTCCAGCCTGGGCAACAGAGTGAGACCCTGCCTCAAAAAAAAAAAAAAAAAAAAGAGTACATATGAAGTTCAGGTAAAGGAGGGCCAGGCGCAGTGGCTCACACCTGTAATCTTGGCACTTTGGGAGGCCAAGGTGGGGCTCACCTGAGGCCAGGAGTTTGAGACCAGCCCGGCCAACATGGTGAAACCCTGTCTCTACTAAAAATACAAAAATTAGCTGGGCGTAGTGGCGCAGGCCTGTAGTCCCAGCTACTCGGGAGGCTGAGGCAAAGGAATCACTTGAACTCAGGACGTTGCAGTCAGCTGAGATCATGCCACTGCACTCCAGCCTAGGCAACAGAGCGAGACTGTCTCAACAAACAAACAAAAAGTTCAGGTAAAGGCAAAACTAATCTATGGCAACAGAAGTCAAGCCTTTTCCAAAGTTATTTAAAAGTCTCCTTGAATATAATTTTAAGACCATCATAATATTTCATCAAATTTCAGAATGGAAGATACTAAAGTCATTTTCAGTTTCTAATTATACATAACACTCTCACATAGGCATATTTTTATGTAGATCTTCTGGGTTATTTCATAGGGCAAATTTTTAGAAGTGTAGTTACTAGGTCAAAGGGTGTGATCATTTTCACAAACTCTTGACACATGATACTAAATCTCTTTCCAAAACAGATGTCTCGAGTTATACTACCATCATCATCAACGTATGAGAGTGTCCCACCATACAGCCCTAGTGTTGAGTATTCTCTACAAGTAAAATACTGTAAAACATGTATAATGTTATCTCTCATAGATTGTGATTTTTTTTTTTGCTTTTATTTATTTATTTGAGACAGAGTCTCGCTCTGTGCCCAGGCTGGAGTGCAGTGGTGCAATCTCAGCTCACTGCAAGCTCCGCCTCCCGGGTTCACACGCCATTCTCCCGCCTCAGCCTCCCAAGTAGCTGGGACTATGCGCCCGCCACCACGCCTGGCTAATTTTTTTTTTTGTATTTTTAGTAGAGACGGGGTTTCACTGTGTTAGCCAGGACAGTCTCGATCTCCTGACCTCGTGATCCTCTCGTCTCGGTCTCCCAAAGTGCTAGGATTACACGCATGAGCCACCTCGCCCAGCCCCTGCTTTTATTTTTAAAATTATTTATTTATATTTTGAGACAGGGTCTCCTCTGTTGCCCAGGCTGGAGTACAGTGGTGTGATCATAGCTCACTGCAGCCTTGAACTCCTGGGCTCAAGTGATCTTCTAACCTCAGCCTCCTGAGTAGCTGGACTACAGGTGTGTGCCACCACACCTGGCTAGATTGTGATTGTTAACACTCCAGGATCTATACGGCATTCTAGGCCTCTTTATTTGCAGCATGCATGTACATAAACACAAGAGTTGAGGTCTTCAGGTCCTCCAGCCTAACTTAAAAACCAAATGGCTCTCCTTTTTCCAAAAAGCTGAATTTTATATAACTATTTGAAAGAAGGGTTCCTGGCCAGGCACGGTGGCTCATATCCGTATTCCCAGCACTTTGGGAGGCCGAGGCAGGCGGATCACTTGAGATAAGGAATTCGAGACAAGCCCTGGCCAACATGGTGAAATCCCGTCTCTACTAAAAATACAAAAAAATTAGCCGGGTATGGTGGCATGCACCTATAGTCCCAGCTACTTAGGAGACTGAGGCATGAAAACTCCTTGAACCCAGATAGCAGAGGTTGCAGTGAGCTGAGATCACACCACTGCACTCCAGCCTGGGCGACAGAACGAGATTCGGTCTCAACAAAATAAAAAAAAAGAAAGGGTTCTGGGGGCGGGAGTGAGAGATGCCAAGTCTAAAGAATGTTTGCAAATCACTGACTCGGAGAATGATATCTATGTGGTTGAATAACATTCCATTGTATGAATGTTCCATTATTTATTTATTATTAATATTCTATTATTTATTTATTATCCCCTATTATGTTTAATAACACATAATTGAAAACAGTCTTCTAAAAAACACAAACCATACTTAGAGTCCCCCTCAATATCTCTACCTCTGCATCCACTCCCCTCTCCAGAGGTGAATAATGTTACCAATTTGGTAGATGTTCTTTCATAAATGTTATGTGTTTATATACACATATATATGGACACCAATATGGCTTTGCTTCTTCCATAAGTGAAACTGTATCATCATATTTTTCATCTTGCTTTTTGCACTTAATAACATGTCTTATATACTACTCAATGTCAATACATAAAGATCTGTGACCTTATCCCCCGAAATACTGAATTACATGTACTTCCCTTAATGTACCACTATGCCCTGTGCCCTGACAGGCAAACACTTACTCTTCCTTCAAGGGGTATCACTGCCATGAAACCTTTCCAGACTATCCTCTCCTCCTCTGTGTTTTCTCCTTACTGTACTTACTTATTTGCTTCTGACTCCCCATTTAACTTCAAGTTCTGTGAGGATATAGAATAGTTTCCTCACATTTATATCCTAGTGCCTACCACAGGGCCTTGCACATAAGAGAACTTTTTCAGTATTTGCTCTACGATGATATGTAATCAAGTCCTACCCTTTTTTTTTTTTTTTTTTTTGAGACAGAGTTTCACTCTTATCACCCAGGTTGGAGTGCAATGGCATGATCTCGGCTCACTGCAACCTTTGCCTCCTGAGTTCACGCAATTCTTCTGCCTCAGCCTCCCAAGTAGCTGGGATTACAGGCACACGCCACCACGCCTGGCTAATTTTTGTGTTTTTTAGTAGAGATGGGGTTTCACCATGTTGGCCAGGCTGGTCTCAAACTCCTGACCTCAGGTGATCCTCCTGCATTGGCCTCCCAAAGTGCTGGGATTACAGGCGCGAGCCACTACATCCGGCAAGTCCTACACTTTCTTTTAGAGATCCATAGAGGCACAAGTGGCAACGCAGAACCCCTCACCTTGACATTATTACCTAACAGTTCTTATACGTTTGTTTAGGAGAGCTCTCCTCATAATTCTGTGGCTATCAAAAATGATTTGGTGAAGATTATACAGCAACAATGACAAATGGTTTAAGATACATTATTAAGTGAATAAAAGTTAAATTTCTTTTACACAGAGATAGCTACCTTATCAAAACATACATATAAAGAAGACTAGAGTGGAATTAGGACTGACATCTCTATTTTCCAATTTTTGGGGTCTTTTTAGTTAAAAGGGGGATCCTTATAATTAAGAATAATCATTATCCAAATTCTAAAATTTATGAGGCTGTAAGCTAAAAATATTCACCACTTACACAGCATCCCTACTAACATCTCTCCCTACCAAATCGATCAAGTTCTTTGTGGGTCAGTCCCCTCCTAACCGTCTGATGCAAACAGTTGAAAGGATAATGCAAATCAAAGTAAATGAGGAAATCTGTCATAAGGGTCAGGATTCTCTAACATCAAAGAAAATGATGGAGGACTGCTTACCTCATGCTAGAAGCCACAGGCAAATGAGGATCTGGTACAGTTACAACAGCGCAAGAGAGAATTACAAAAGATAATGGCAAGAAAGGCATTTGAAAAGAGAATGATTTGAATATCAAAAGAATGTAATCCCTTGGGAAAAATAAAGCCTGAGTATACTTAAAAAAAAAAAAGCCCTCTTTATGATTGTGCTAGCAAGTTATATGTGAAGTAACAGATGTTAGATTGTACTATCACAATTTTTCTTTTTTTTGAGATGGAATCTCACTCTGTCACCCAGGCTGGAGTGCAATGGTGCGACCTTAGCTCGCTGCAACATCTGCCTCTCGGGTTCAAGGGATTCTCCTGACTCAGCCTCCTGAGTAGCTGGGACTAAAGGCACCTGGCTAATTTTTGTATTTTTGGTAGAGATGGGGTTTCACTATGTTGGCCAGGCTAGTGTCGAACTCCTGACCTCAAGTGATCCGCCCACCTTAGCCTCCCAAAGTGCTGGGATTACAGGCATGAACCACCACACCCTGCCCTATCACAAAATTTTGTTGGAAAAATTATGCCCCCAAATCAAATACTTGATTTTACTCTTTATTCATTTAAAAAAAATTCACAGAGGTTTCAGTGCTGGATAAAATGAAATAAGCACACTTCACCTGTTACCACTAAAAGTAATTCTAAAACCCAGGGATAGCTATTTGAGGACTCTAAAAAATAACTAGTACTAGGCAGATTAGGGAAGAAAACCAGGATTCAAAGTACCACTGAACTAATAATGAGTTTAGCATTTATTTTTCTTCTAGTATTCCCTAGAGTGGTCACAATGTAGCTTAAAATCCACAAGTGTCCATAGATGTGGACAGGGAGAGCTCCACGAGAAACCAGTTTTGTTCTGGCCTGAGGAGTAAGAGAGGTGTCTCCAAAAACTCAGAGAGTGTATAGAAATCCCCCACTTTTCTTCCTTTTCCTTTTTTCTGTTCTCTTATATGCCAGCCAAAAGCAAACTTTTAGTGGCAGCAGTGGCAATAGGAAAATAGCAGGAAACTGAAACTGTGAATGATGGGAACCTTCCTCTCCAATCAGAGGAGCAGTGGTCTCAGGAGGGTAGGGTGAGTCCCCAATGCTTTTTTTCTCTCTGTGTCCTCCTACTGCTTGGCCCTAGCCTTGGGCACAGTCACAAAAAGTGCATAGCGGAGTTGGGCAATTAAAGCCCTGGCTCTAGCTCATGACTGTAATCCCAGCACTTTGGGAGGCCAAGGCCGGCAGATCGCTTGGCCCAGGACTTCGAGACCAGCTTGGTCAACATGGCAACTCCATCTCTACTAAAAATACAAAAATTAGCTAGTCTTGGTGGTGTGTGCCTGTAGTCCCAACGACTCTGGAGGCTGAGGCGGGAGAACTGCCTGCCACCAGGAGTTTTGGCCTGTAGTGTGCTATGACTATAGGATGTCCACACTAAGCTTGGCATCAATATGGTGACCTCCTGGAAGCGAGGGACCACCAGGTTGCCTAAGGAGGGATAAACCAGACCGGGTCGGAAACAGAGCAGGTCAAAACTCCCGTGCTGATCAGTAGTGGGATTGCGTCTGTGAAAAGACACTGCATTCCGCCTGAGCAACACAGCGAGACCCCATCTCTTAAAAATAAAAAGAAACAAAGAAAACCCTGACTTTAGGGCAGAAGAACTGAAAAGGGGGTGGTCCAATAAACCAGAAGTACTGAAGAGATCACAGAGAGGGAGCAGCTCAAGAAGTAACCCTAAAGAAAGGTGTTTATGAACACTTGTGCTCACTCATGAGCTGCACATACATAGATCTGATGATACTAAACAGCAGCCCACAGACTCTGAGATCTGAATTAAGAGATAGACCATGGCCCAAGTCTCAGACTGGCCACTAGGTGGTATACACACAGGATGGATCCAAATAAGTCCCGACATTGAAACTACAGGTCACAGAAAAACGGTGAAAACTGGTGGCCTAAACCTAAATGTCTCCTAAAAACTAAACTACAGGTTGAATATTCCTGATCTGAAAACCTGAAATCAGAAGTGCTCCAAAATCCAAAACTTTCCAAACACCAACATGATGCTCAAAAGAAATGCCCAATGGAGTATTTTGGACTTCAGATTTGGGGATTAGGAATGCTCAACCAGTAAGGACAAGGCAAATATTCCAAAATTTCAAAAATCCAAAATCCAAAACACCTTTGGCCCTAAGCATTTTGGATAAGGGATACTGAACGTGTATCAATACTCCCCATAATATTGAAACAAGAGCAAGAGCCTCAGAAAATAATAATCAAAATGTCCAAGATATGATCCAAAAATACTTGATATGGGCAGAACCAGCAAAAATTTACTGTTTTATGCAAAAAAAAAAATCAACAGATGCCAGTGCCTAGATGACATTTATGTTGAAATTATCTGACGAAGACTTTAAAGAAGCTATTATAAAAATGGTTGAAAGTGGCCGGGCGCGGTGGCCCACGCCTGTAATCTCAGCACCTTGGGAGGCCAAGGCAGGCGGATCATGAGGTCAGGAGATCAAGACCATCCTGGCTAACATGGTGAAACCCCGTCTCTACTAAAAACACAAAAAATTAGCCAGGCATGGTGGCGGGCGCCTGTAGTTCCAGTTACTCAGGAGGCTGAGGCAGGAGAATGGCGTGAACCCAGGAGGCAGAGGTTACAGTGAGCCGAGATCACACCACTGCACTCCATCCTGGGTGACAGAGCGAGACTGTCTCAAAAAAAAAAAAAAAAAAAAAAAGATTGAACGTAATCATAATACTTTTGAAACAATGAGGTACAAAGTCTTAGCAGGCCACCGGTGGCTCATGCCTTTGGGAGGCTGAGGCAGGTGATCACTTGAGGTCAGGAGTTTGAGACCAGCTTGGTCAACATAACACAACCCCGTCTCTACTAAAAACACAAAATAAATAAATAAATAAGTCGGGCATGATGGCACAAACGTGTAGTCCCAGCTACTTGGCACGCTGAGGCATAAGAATCGCTTGAACCCAGGAGGCAGAGGTTGAAGTGACTCCAGATCACGCCACTGCACTCCAGCCTGGGCAACATGGTGAGACAGGAAATGGAAATTTTAGAATTTCCATTGCAAATGGCTCACACCTATAATCTCAGCAGTTTGGGAGGCCATGGCAGGAGGAGTGCTTGAGGCCAGGAGTTTGAGACCAGCCTGGGCAACATAGTGAGACTCAGTAACTACAAAAAATTTTTTTTTTAATAGAGCTTAAAAATACAATAACCAGCAGGGCGCGGTGGCTCACGCCTGTAATCCCAGCACTTTGGGAGGCCAAGGCGGGCAGATCATCTGAGGCTGAGTTTGAAACCAGCCTGACCAACATGGAGCCCTGTCTCTACTAAAAATACAAAGTTAGCTGGGTGCGGTGGCGCATGCCTGTAATCCCAGCTACTCAGGAAGGCTGAAGCATGAGAACTGCTTGAACCTGAAAGGCCGGGGTTGTGGTCAGTCGAGATTGCACCACTGCACTCCAGCCTGGGCAACAAGAGAGAAACTCGGTCTCAAAAAAAATAAATAAATAAAAATAACCAAACTGAAAAAAAAATCTGTGGATCAACTCTTTGGCGAATGGAGATGACAGAGGAATAACACAGCAAAGCTGACGACTGATTAATAGAAATTATCCAGGGAGAAAGAGAATTAACAAAAAAAGAACAGTCTCAGGGATACATGGGATAATACCAAAAGGCCTAACAATGGTGTCATTGAAGTCATATAAGGAAAGGAGAAATATGTAGAGCAGAAAATCAATTTTAAGAAATAATAGGGCTGGGCGTGGTGGCTCACGCCAGCAATCTCAGGACTTTGGGAGGCCAAGGCGGGCAGATCACGAGGTCAGGAGTTCGAGACCAGCCTGACCAACATGGTGAAACTCTATCTCTACTAAAAATACAAAAATTAGCTGGGCGTGGTGGTGCGCACCTATAGTCTCAGCTATTCAGGAAGCTGAGGCAGGAGAATTGCATGAATCCAGGAGGCAGAGGTTGCAGTGAACTGAGATTGCACCATTGCACTCCAGCCTGGCTGACAGAGAGAGACTGTCTCAAAAAAAAAAAAAAAAAAAGGAAAGAAAGAAAGAAAGAAAAGAAATAATAGCGGCTGGGCACGGTGGCTCATGCCTGTAATCCCAGCACTTTGGGAAGCTGAGGCGGGTGGATCACCTGAGGTCAGGAGTTTGAGACCAGCCTGGCAAATGTAGTGATACCCCATCTCTACTAAAAATACAAAAAAGTAGCCAGGCGTGGTGGCGGACACCTATAATCCCAGCTACTCAGGAGGCTGAGGCAGAAGAATCACTTGAACCCGGGAGGCAGAGGTTGCAGTGAGCCGAAACCACACCACTGCACTCCAGCCTGGGCAACAAGAGTAAAACTCCGTCTCAAAAAAAAAAAAAAAAAAAAAAAAAAGAAAAAAAGAAAGAAAGAATAGCCGGCCAGGCGCAGTGCCTCACTCCTGTAATCCCAGCACTTTGGGAGGCCGAGGCAGGTGGATCACTTAAGACCAGCATGGCCAACAAGGTGAAACCCTGTCTCCACCAAAAATACAAAAATTAGCCAGGCGTGGTGGCAGGTGCCTGTAGTCCCAGCTACTTGGGAGGCTGAGGCAGGAGAATCCCTTGAACCCGAGAGGCAGGGGTTGCAGTGAGCTGAGATTGTGTCACGGCACTCCAGCTTGGGTGACACAGTGAGACTCTGTATCAAAAAAAAAAAAAAAAGAAACAGTAGCTAAAAACTCCCCAAATTTAGTGAATGACAAACAGAAATGCAAGAAGCTCTAAACAGGATAAATTCAAAGAAATCCATGCCAAACACATCAGTGGCAAATTCTACCAAACAATTAAAGAAGAAATAACACCAATTCTACAAAATCTCTCCCAATAATAGAAGAGGAAAGAATTCTTGCCAACTCATTTCATTAACTCTGGCATTACCTTGATAATAAAACCAGACTAAGAACAGCACAAAAAAATTATAAATAAATATCCCTCATGAAAATAAATGCAAAAATACTCAACAAAATACCAGCAATTCAAATCCAGCAAGACATAAACGGACTAATATACTACAATCACATCCTGGGAATATAAGGATGGTTGAATATTCAAAAATCAATCTAAAATATTAATGGACTAAAGAAGAAATACAACATGATCCTATCAATATATGTGGAAAAATACAATTGGCAAAATACACCATCCATTCATTATAAAAACAGTCAGGAAACTAGGAACAGAAGATAACTTTCTCAACCTAATAACATGCACAAAAACTACAGCTAATATCCTATTTAATGAAGACTGAATGCTTTCTCTAAAGATCAGGAACAAGATAAGAATATATATTCTTAGCATTTGTATTAATATCATTTGGAAATCCTAGACAGTGCAGTAAGTCAAGAAGAAAAAGGCATGCAGATGGGAAAATAAAATAAAACGGTCATTATCCACAGACAATATGATCACCTACACAGAAAATCCCAAGAAATCTACCAAAAAACTCCTAGAAGTAATAAGTGAGTTTAGAAGAGTCATAGAATACAAGGGCAACATTCAAAAATCAATTGCACTTCTATATATTAGCAATGAACAATTAGAAATTAAAAAAACAAAATATCCTTTATAATAGGTGTCACAAATATGAAATAAGTATAAACACTTTTTATATGTACAGAAGTTGTATGCTAAAAACTATAAAACTTTCAGTTGATGAAAAAAATCAAAGAAGACCTAAATAAATAGGCAAATAATATTCATGGATTCAAAGGCTCACCAAATTCATCTATATATTTAATGCAGTTCCAATAAAAATCACAGCAGGATTTCTTTTTTGTAGCTATATAGACAAGATTATTCTAAAATGTACATGGAAAGGGAGGAGGTTCCAAGATGGCCAAATAGGAACAGCTCCAGTCTACAGCTGCCAGCATCAGCGACACAGAAGATGGGTGATTTCTGCATTTCCAACTGAGGTACTGGGTTCATCTCACTGGGGTTTGTCAGACAGTGGGTGCAGCCCACGGAGCAGGGTTGGGCATCACCTCACCTGGGAAGTGCAAGGGGTCGGGGGATTCCCTTTCCAAGCCAAGGGAAGCCATGACAGACGGTACCTGGAAAATCGGGACATTCCCACCCTAATACTGTGCTTTTCCTATGGTCTTAGCAAACGGCACACCAGGAGATTATATCCCATACCTGGCTCAGAGGGTCCTACACCCATGGAGCCTTGCTCACTGCTAGCACAGCAGTCTGAGATTGAACTGCAAGGCAGCAGCGAGGCTGGGGGAGGGGTGTCCGCCATTGCTGAGGCTTGATTAGGTAAACAAAGTCGCCTGGAAGCTCGAACTGGGTGGAGCCCACCGCAGCTCAAGGAGGCCTGCCTGCCTCTGTAGACTCCAACTCTGGGGGCAGGGCATAGCTGAACAAAAGGCAGCAGACACTTCTGAAGACTTATATGTCCCTGTCTGACAGCTTTGAAGAGAGTAGTGGTTCTCCCAGTACGGAGTTTGAGATCTGAGAACGGGCAGACTGCCTCCTCAAGTGGGTCCCTGACCCCCAAGTAGCCGAACTGGGAGGGAGACACCTCCTAGCAGGGGCCAACCGACACCTCATACAGCCGGGTGCCCCTCTGAGACAAACCTTCCAAAGGAAGGATCAGGCAGCAACATTTGCCGTTCTGCAATATTTGCTGTTCTGCAGCCTCCGCTGGTGATATCCAGGCAAACAGGGTCTGGAGTGGACCTCCAGCAAACTCCAACAGATCTGCAGCTGAGGGTCCTGACTGTTAGAAGGAAAACTAACAAACAGAAAGGACATCCACACCAACACCCCATCTGTACATCACCATCATCAAAGATCAAAGGTAGATAAAACCACAAAGATGGAGAAACCAGAGCAGAAAAGCTGAAAATTCTAAAACTCAGAGTGCCCCTACTCCTCCAAAGGAACGCAGCTCCTCGCCAGCAACGGAACGAAGCTGGACAGAGAATGACTTTGACGAGTTGAGAGTAGAAGGCTTCAGACGATCGGTAATAACAAACTTCTCCAAGCTAAAGGAGGATGTTCGAACCCATTGCAAAGAAGCTAAAAACCTTGAAAAAAGATTAGACGAACAGCTAATTAGAATAAGCAGCATAGAGAAGACCTTAAATGACCTGATGGAGCTGAAAACCATGGCACAAGAACTACGTGACACATGCACAAGCTTCAGCAGCCGATTCGATCGAGTGGAAGAAAGGGTATCAGTGATTGAAGATCAAATGAATGAAATGAAGCGAGAAGACAAGTTTCGAGAAAAAGAGTGAAAATAAATGAACAAAGCCTCCAAGAAATATGGGACTATGTGAAAAGACCAAATCTACGTCTGATTGGTGTACCTGAAAGTGACGGGGAGAATAGAACCAAGTTGGAAAACACTCTTCAGGATATTACCCAGGAGAACTTCCCCAACCTAGCAAGGTAGGCCAACATTCAAATTCAGGAAATACAGAGAACACCACAAAGATACTCCTCAAGAAGAGCAACTCCAAGACACATAATTGTCAGATACACCAAAGTTGAAATGAAGGAAAAAATATTAAGGGCAGCCAGAGAGAAAGGTCAGGTTACCCACAAAGGGAAGCCCATCAGACTAACAGCAGATCTCTCAGCAGAAACTCTACAAGCCAGAAGAGAGTGGGGGCCAATATTCAACATTCTTAAAGAAAAGAATTTTCAACCTGGAATTTCATATCCAGCCAAACTAAGCTTCACAAGCGAAGGAGAAACAAGATCCTTCACAGACAAGCAAATGCTGAGAGATTTTGTCACCACCAGGCCTGCCTTACAAGAGCTCATGAAGGAAGCACTAAACATGGAAAGGAATAACCGGTACCAGCCACTGCAAAAACATGCATGCCAACTTGTAGAGACTATCGATGCTAGGAAGAAACTGCATCAACTGATGAGCAAAATAACCAGCTAACATCATAATGACAGGATCGAATTCACACATAACAACATTAACCTTAAATGTAAATGGGCTAAATGCTCCAGTTGAAAGACACAGACTGGCAAACTGGATAAAGAGTTAAGACTCATCAGTGTGCTGTACTCAGGAGACCCATCTCACGTGCAGAGACACACATAGGCTTAAAAAAAAAAGGGATGGAGGAAGATCTACCAAGAAAATGGAAAACAAAAAAAGCAGGAGTTACAATCCTAGTCTCTGATAAAACAGACTTTAAACCATCAAAGATCAAAAGAGACAAAGAAGACCATTACATAATGGTAAAGGGATCAAATCAACAAGAAGAGCTAACTATCCTAAATATATATGCACCCAATACAGGAGCACCCAGATTCATAAAGCAAGTACTTAGAGACCTACAAAGAGACTTAGATTCCCACACAATAATAATGGGAGATTTTAATACCCCACTGTCAACATTAGACAGATCAACGAGACAGAAAGTTAACAAGGACATCCAGGAATTGAACTCAGCTCTGCACTAAGCGGACCTAACAGACATCTACAGAGCTCTCCACCCCAAAACAACAGAATATACATTCTTCTCAGCACCACATCACACTTATTCTAAAACTGACCACATAGTTGGAAGTAAAGCACTCCTCAGCAAATGTACAAGAACAGAAATTATAACAAACTGTCTCTCAGACCACAGTGCAATCAAACTAGAACTCAGGATAAAGAAGGTCACTCAAAACCGCTCAACTACATGGAAACTGAACAACCTGCTCCTGAATGACTACTGGGTACATAATGAAATGAAGGCAGAACTAAAGATGTTCTTTGAAACCAATGAGAACAAAGACACAACACACCAGAATCGCTGAGACACACTTAGAGCAGTGTGTAGAGGGAAATTTATAGCACTAAATGCCCACAAGAGAAAGCTGGAAAGATCTAAAACTGACACCCTAACATCACACTTTAAAAAGCTAGAGAAGCAAGAGCAAACAAATTCAAAAGCTAGCAGAAGGCAAGAAATAACTAAGATGAGAGCAGAACTGAAGGAGATAAAGACACAAAAAAAACCTTTCAAAAAATCAATGAATCCAGGAGTTGGTTTTTTGAAAAGATCAACAAAATTAGTAGACCGCTAGCAAGACTAATAAAGAAGAAAAGAGAGAAGAATCAAATAGACACAATAAAAAATGATAAAGGGAATATTATCATTGATCCCACAGAAATGCAAACTACCATCAGAGAATACTATAAACACCTCTATGCAAATAAACTAGAAAATCTAGAAGAAATGGATAAATTCCTGGACACTTACACCCTCCCAAGACTAAGCCAGGAAGAAGTTGAATCCCTGAATAGACCAATAACAGGCTCTGAAATTGAGGCAATAATTAATACCCTACCAACCAAAAAAAGTCCAGGACCAGATGGATTCACAGCCGAATTCTACCAGAGGTAAAAAGAGGAGCTGGTACCATTCCTTCTGAAACTATTCCAATCAATAGAAAAAGAGAGAATCCTTCCTAACTCATTTTATGAGGCCAGTATCATCCTGATACCAAAGCCTGGCAGAGACACAACAAAAAAAGAGAATTTTAGAACAATATCCCTGATGAACATTGATGCAAAAAATCCTAAATAAAATACTAGCAAACCGAATCTAGCAGCACATCAAAAAGCTTATCCACCACGATCAAGTTGGCTTCATCCCTGGGATGCAAGGCTGGTTCAACATACACAAATCAATAAACGTAATCCAGCATACAAACAGAACCAAAGACGAAAACCACATGATTATCTCAACAGATGCAGAAAAGGCCTTCAACAAAATTCAACAGCCCTTCATGCTAAAAACTCTCAATAAACTAGGTAATGATGGGATGTATCTCAAAATAATAAGAGCTATTTATGACAAACCCACAGCCAATATCATCCTGAATGGGCAAAAACTGGAAGCATTCCCTTTGAAAACTGGCACAAGATAGGGATGCCCTCTCTCACCACTCCTACTCAACATAGTGTTGGAAGTTCTGGCCAGTGCAATCAGGCAGGAAAAAGAAATAATGGGTATTCAATTAGGAAAAGAGGAAGTCAAATTGTCCCTGTTTGCAGATGACATGATTGTACATTTAGAAAACCCCATCGTCTCAGACCAAAATCTCCTTAAGCTGATAAGCAACTTCAGCAAAGTCTCAGGATACAAAATCAATGTGCAAAAATCACAAGCATTCCTATACACCAATAACAGACAAACAGAGAGCCAAATCATGAGTGAACTCCCATTCACAATTGCTTCAAAGAGAATAAAATACCTAGGAATCCAATTTACAACGGATGTGAAGGACCTCTTCAAGGAGAACTACAAACCACTGCTCAATGAAATAAAAGAGGACACAAACAAATGGAAGAACATACCATGCTCATGGATAGGAAGACTCAATATTGTGAAAATGGCCATATTGCCCAAGGTAATTTATAGAGTCAGTGTCATCCCCATCAAACTACCAATGACTTTCTTCACAGAATTGGAAAAAACTACTTTAAAGTTCATAAGTAATCAAAAAAGAACCCGCATTGCCAAGACAATCCTAAGCCAAAAGATCAAAGCTGGAGGCATCATGCTACCTGGCTTCAAACTATACTACAAGGCTACAGTAACCAAAAGAGCATGGTACTGGTACCAAAACGAAGATATAGACCAATGGAACAGAACAGAGCCCTCAGAATTAATAGAACACATCTACAACTATCTGATCTTTGACAAATCTGACAAAAACAAGAAATGGGGAAAGGATTCCCTATTTAATAAATGGTGCTGGGAAAACTGGCTAGCCATAAATAGAAAGCTGAAACTGGATCTATTCCTTACACTTTATACAAAAATTAATTCAAGATGGACTAAATATTTAAATGTTAGACCTAAAACCATAAAAGCCTAGACGAAAACCTAGGCAATACCATTCAGGACATAGGCATAGACAAGGTCTTCAAGACTAAAACACCAAAAGCAATGGCAACAAAAGCCAAAATTGATAAATGGGATCTAATTAAACTAAAGAGCTTCTGCACAGCAAAAGAAACTACCATCAGAGTGAACAGGCAACCTACAGAATGGGAGAAAAGTTTTACAATCTACCCATCTGACAAAGGGCTAATATCCAGAATCTACAAAGCACTTAAACAAATTTACAAGAAAAAAATCAACCCCATCAAAAAGTGGGCAAAGGATATGAACAAACACTTCTCAAAAGAAGACATTTATGCAGCCAACAGACACATGAAAAAATGCTCATCATCACTGGCCATCAGAGAAATGCAAAACAAAACTACAATGAGATACCATCTCACACCAGTTAGAATGGCAATCATTAAAAAGTCAGGAAACAATAGGTGCTGGAGAGGATGTGGAGAAAGAGGAACACTTTTACACTGTTGGTGGGACTGGAAACTAGTTCAACCATTGTGGAAGACAGTGTGACAACTCCTCAAGGATCTAGAACTAGAAATACCATTTGACCCAGCCATCCCATTACTGGATATATACCCAAAGGATTATAAGTCATGCTGCTATAAAGACACATGCACACGTATGTTTACTGCAGCACTATTCACAATAGCAAAGACTTGGAACCAACCCAAATGTCCATCAATGACAGACTGGATTAAAAAAATGTGGCACACATACACCATGGAAATACTATGCAGCCATAAAAAAGGATGAGTTCGTGTCCTTTGTAGGGACATGAATGAAGCTGGAAACCATCGTTCTGAGTAAACTACTGCAAGGACAGAAAACCAAACACCACATGTTCTCACTCGTAGGTGGGAATTGAACAATGAGAACACTTGGACACAGGGTGGGGAACATCACACACTGGGGCCTGTCGTGGGGTGGGGGGACAGGGGAGGGATAGCATTAGGAGAAATACCTAATGTAAATGATGAGTTAACAGGTGCAGCACACGAACCTGGCACATGCATACATATGCAACAAACCTGCACGTTGTGCACATGTACCCTAGAACTTAAATTATAATAAAAAAAAGTAATTAAAAAAATAAAATTTATATGGAAAGACAAAGGAACAAGTATAGATAACACTGAAAAATAATAAAAGTTGGCTGGGGGAAGTGGCTTATGCCTGTAATCCCATTATTTTGGGAGGCCAAAGCAGGAGGATTGCTTGAGCCCAGGAGTTTGAGACCAGTTTGGGTAACATAGTGGGACCTTATCTCTACAAAAAATTTAAAAATTAGCCAGGCATGGTGGCACACACCTGTGGTTCCAGCTACTTGGGAGGCTGAAGCAGCAGGATCACTTGAGTCCAGGAGGTTTAGGCTACAGTGAGCCATGTTTGTGCCACTGCACTCCAGCCTGGGCAACAGAATGAAACTCTGTCTCCAAATGAATGAATGAATGAATGAATATGGTGGAATCACTAACCAATTTTAAGACTTATTATAAAGTTATAGTAATCAAGATAGTGTATTACTGGTAAAAGGACAGACACATAGATCAACTGAACAGAACAGAGTCCAGAAATAGACCAACACAAACATGGTCAACTGATTTTTAACAAAAGTGCAAAGGCAATTCCATGGGGAAAAGACAGTCTTTTCAACAAACTGTGCTGAAACAATTTGACATCCACATGAAAAACACAACCTCTCATATTTTATACAGAAATGAACTAAATATGGATGATTTGTTCTAAAATGTGAAGTATAGAACTATGTAATTAACAAAGAAAAGCATGCCGGGCGTGGTGGCTCATTCCTGTACTCCCAGCAATTTGGGAGACCTAGGCAGATGGATCACCTGAGGTCAGGAGTTCAAGACCAGCCTGGCCAACAAGGTGAAACCCCACCTCTACTAAAAATACAAAAGATCAGCCAGGTGTGGGGGCGCGTGCTTGTAATCCCAGCTGCTCCGGAGGCTGAGGCATGATAATTGCTTGAACCCAGGAGGTGGAGGTTGCAGTGAGCCAAGATAGTGTCACTGCACTCCAGCTTGGGTGACAGAGTGAGACTCCATCTCAAATAAATAAATAAATAAATAAATAAGGAAGAAAAACAGAAAGTAGAAGTGAGGTGACGAAGGGAACATCATTATTTGGAAAGCCTCACATTAAGACGCACACATTGTGCTGCTGCTACAGCTCTAATACCTGCCACTTTCAGAAGTCAATGTGTGGCAAATGCCGCTACCCTCCCAAGCATAAAATAAAGTATAACTAGAGTGCCAAGGCTAAAAGACAAAATACCACCAGGAGTGGTATAATTAGGTAGCTAAAAATTGCATACCATGAATTCAGGCACGTACTCTGTGAAGGAATAACACCTATACCCAAAGGGGCAGCTGTAGCAGCATCCAGTTCATTTTAAGAATTTCAATGACTGGTCACGCAATAAATGTTTTGCTTTTTCTCTTTTTGAGATGAAGTTTCACTCTTGTTGCCCAGGCTGGAGTACAATGGTGCAATCTCGGCTCACTGTAACCTCCACCTCCTGGGTTCAAGCGATTCTCCTGCCTCAGCCTCCCGAATAGCTGGGATTACAGGCATGCGCCACCATGCCCAGCTAATTTTTTGTATTTTTAGTAGAGCTGGGGTTTCACCATGTTGGCCAGGCTGGTCTCGAACTCCTGACCTTAAGGTGATCCACCTACCTCAGCCTCCCAAAGTGCTGGGATTACAGGTGTGAGCCACTGCACCTGGCCAATGTTCTTCTTTTTCAAAAATATTTTAAAAAAAGAAAACAGAAGAAAATAGTCATGCCTGCAGTTGGGCAAAGAGTTCTTAGACATCACACCAAAAGCATGGCCCATAAAAGATAAACGCTAATGAAAATTGTAAAACTTTGCTCTGCAAAAGATGCTGTTAAAAGAAAAGACAACTACAGACTGGGGGAAAATATTTGCAAACCAGGTATCTGTCAAAGCACTCATATGCATTATAAAGAACTCTCAAAACACAACAGTAAGTAAATGAACAAACCAATTTAAAAAAACAGGCAAAAGACTGTTCATGAACAAACCATTTGCCAAAGAGGATATATGCATGAAGTATGCTCCGGACAAAAATGTTGGCCAGGCGCGGTGGCTCACACCTGTAATCCCAGCACTTTGGGAGGCTGAGGTGGGCAGCTTGCTTGAGCTCAGGAGTTTGAGACCAGCCTAGGCAACACAGCGAAACCCTGTCTCTACGAAAAGTACAAAAATTAGCCAGGCATGATGGTGTGCGCCTGTAGTCCCAGCTACTTGGGAGGCTGAGGCGGGAAGACTGCTCAAGCCCGCGAGGCGGAGGCTGCAGGGAGCCGAGATCATGCCACTACACACCAGCCTGGGCAATAAAGTGAGACTGTGTCTCAAAAAGAAAAAAATGTTCATCATTAGTCACTTGGGAAACATAAATTAAAACTATGACGAGCTACCACTACACACCTATTAAAACAGTTATAAAAAACACTGACAATCTGTTGTATAACATAGTGGCTACAGTTAATAACAAGGTATTATATTTTTGGAAATTACTAAAAAAGTAGATTTTTAAGTGTTTTCACCACAACAAAATGAAAAGCATTTGAGGTAATATATATGTTAATTAACTTGATTTAGCCATTCTACGATGTATACATATTTCAAAACATGTTGTATGCAATAAATATATATAATTTTCATTTGTCAGTAAAAAAAAATAAATGGAAAAAAAACTGACAATACCAAATGCTGGTAAGGAATGGAACAGCTACTTTGGCAAGGTCTTATAAATTTAAACATACACTTACCACATGACCCTGAAACTCCACTTGTAGGTATTTACACCAGGGAAATAAAAACTTATGAAACTCCACTTGTAGGTATTTACACCAGGGAAATAAAAACTTATGTTCATACAAAAACCTGTACACAAATGTTTATAGCAGCTCTATTCATAACACCATCAAGTGAAATCAATCTAAATATTCTTTAAGGGGTGAATAAACAAACTGGCATATCCATACAATGGCTATTATTCAGCAATAAAAAGGAATGAATTATTGATACAGGTAACACGCAACAACTTAGAAGAATCTCAAAGGTATTATGTTGAATTAAAGAAGCCATTCTCAAAATATCACGTACTGGGCTGGGCGTGGTAGCTCACGCCTATAATCCCAGCACTTTGGGAGGCCAAGACAGGTGGATCACCTGAAGTCAGGAGTTCAAGACCAGTCTGGCCAATATGGTGAAAACCCCTCTCTACTAAAAATATAAAAAATTATCCAGGTGTGGTGGTGGGCGCCTGCAATTCCAGCTACTCTGGAGGCTGAGGCAGGAGAATCGCTTAAGTCAGGGAGGCAGAGGTTGCAGTGAGCCGAGATCACACCATTGCATTCCAGCCTGGGCAACAAGAGCGAGGCATCATGTCAAAAAAAAAAAAAAAAAAAAAAAAAAAAAAAAAAAAAAAAAAAAAGTCACATACTGTATGATTCATGTGATATTCTTTAGAAGACGGAACCATAGTAACAGAAGATGAACTGGTGGTTGCCAGGGGTTAAAGGTAGGTTTGGGTGTTATTACAAAGGGATAGCATGTTTTTTGGGGTAGTACAACTGTTCTGTATTCTTATTGTGATGATGGTCATATAAATCAATACATGTGTTAAAATTCACAAGTCGGCTTGACTGTATGTTAATTTTAAAAATAAATGAGAAATTCAAATTGAAAATATAAATCAAATTGTTAAAAATTAACTTATTTTCATAATTTTAAATTTCATTTTGTAGAATAAAATCCCAGTTGAGCTCTTTTTCCACTATTAACAATGAAATTTTCATTCTTGTTTTATGTAGACTCACTTTAAGTAGTCTTTTTTCTTTGCCCATTATCTTCCATTGAGCAAGAACTCCTTTATGTTAAGATACACAGATGCTCCTTGATTTATGATGGGGTTATGTCCCGATAAACCCATCACAAGTTGAAAATATAGGTCGACAATCCATTTAATACACCTAGCCTACTGAACATCATAGCTTAGCCTAGCCCACCTTAAATGTGCTCAGAATACCTTACATTAGCATACAGCTGGGCAAAATCATCTAACACAAAGGCTATTTTATAATAAAGTATTGAATATCTCATGTAATGTACTGAATACTATACTGAAAGTGAAAAACAGAATGGGTATATGGGTACTCAAAGTACAGTTTCTACTGAAAGCATATTCCTTTTGCACTACTGGAAAGCAGAAAAATGTTAAGTTGAACCAACATTAAGTGAGGGACGTGTACATTTTTAAAAATTTACTTTCAAATTTTTTGGGGGGAAAGACAAAGTCTTGCTATGTTGCTCAGGCTAGTCTCAAACTCCTAAGCTCAAGTAATCTTCCTGCCTTGGCTTCCCAAAGTGCTGGTATTACAGGTGTGAGCCACCATGTGTACACTGAAACAAAAAAAAGACTAGAAGGACATATGTCAGAGTGGTAACTATAGCAAGCTGTTTATGGGTAATGAGATTTTATGTGATTTGTTTTCATTTTCCAAATTTTCTAGAATGGGCTTGTATTACTTTACTGATTTATTTTTTTTAAGATGAAGTTTCACTCTGTCACCCAGGTTGGAGTGCAGCAGCGCAATCTCGGCTCACTGCAACCTCCGCCTACCGGGTTCAATCAATTCTTCTGCCTCACCACATCCAGCTAATTTTTTGTATTTCTAGTAGATATGGGATTTCACCACGTTGGCCAGGCTGGTCTTGAACTTCTGACCTCAAGTGATCCACTCACCTTGGCCTCCCAAAATGCTGGGAGTACAGGCGTGAGCCACTGTGCCCGGACTAGAATAGGCTTATATTACTTTAATCATCAGTAGAAAAAAAGGTAAAGGACACTTCAATCCAGGCTGTGTAATGTTTTTTAAAGGAAATTTTGGAGCTCTGGTTTGTAAGCATGGAGAAGACAAGCAGCTAGGAAAACTTAGGTGTCACAGAAGAGATCAGGGACCTGTTGGTGTTGCTGAAGAAGGTAAGAAAATTGAGGACTCTTAGGAAGGGGAATGCTAACTTACCTGAGACTGTTTGAAAACATCCTTCCCAACTACATCCAGGTTTGAGGGATCTTTGATGGAACTGACATACTCAGAAACAGCCTTGATCACCACGTCACAGGGAGGAAGAACCAGCTGATGAGCTCGAACCTAGAAAAGGCAAGATAAGCAAGGGACGCTGACATCAAAGATGGATCACTAAGAAAAAGGGTGAAGTTGAGGGGGGATATGGAATCCAAATTTGGTAAATCCACAGAGAGACAATTAAAATATTTTCTTTAAAAATAGTTTCACCCCTTCATTCTCAGTACAGAACATTTGGAAAACATGGAAAAGTATAAAGCAATAAAAACATATCATCTATCTTCCTACAGAGATAACTACTGTATATGATACTCACAATTAATCAGGCTTCCTTTCATGAGACATTTTGGCTTTTTTGCTATTAAATATAATATTATAATGAGTTGACAACATTTGGATTCTGATTTGAACTAATCACAAAAAGCCATTTTAAGACAATCAGGAAAATCTGAAAATGGACTGGATATTAAGATGATACCAAGAAATTAGCATTAATTTTTGTCAGGAGTAATAATGGCATTATGCTTATGTAAGAAACCACCCAAGTATTTTAGAGATGTGTACTGAAGAATGTGAAAGGGATTTGCTTTAAAAAAACATTAGCAACTACAAAAAAACCCAGAAAATGTGGCAAAATATTGGTAACTGTTGGATCTGGAAGATGTTACAATGGTGATTTACTATATATTATTTTTCCTGTTTTTGTGATGCCTAAACTTTTTTTCTTTTTGTTTTTTTTTTTTTTTGAGACAGAATCTCACTCTGTCATCCAGGCTGAGGTGTACTGGTGCAATCTCGGTTCAATGCAACCTCTGCCTCCTGGGTTGAAGCGATTCTCCTGCCTCAGCCTCCCGAGTAGCTGGGATTACAGGCACACACCACCACTGGATTTGCTCATAAAATATTCCCACTCTGAGATTATACAAAATTTCCCTCGTGGTGCCATCTATTATTATTATTACTATTATTTTGTTTTTGAGATGGAGTCTTGCTGTCGCCCAGGCTGAAGTGAAGTAGGGATTGTCTAGAAAACAATTATGTGCACACATGTGCAGTTCTTGAGTTCAAGTAATTCTCCTGCCTCAGCCTCCCGAGCAGCTGGGATTACAGGCACCTGCCACCATGCCCGGCTAATTTTTGTATTTTTAGTAGACACAGGGTTTCACCATGTTGGCCAGACTGTTCTTGAACTCCTGACCTCAAGTGACCTGCCTGCCACGGCCTCCCAGAGTGCTGGGATTACAGGCATGAGCCACTGCACCTGGCCCTTAACACATTTTTAAAGAAAAAGTTTTTAATGCTTTCATAAATTATAGGTATGACGTCTTGCCCACTTTCCAATGATTTAATTACAAGCTTCCTCAAACTGTAATTACTGAGGCAGAGGGTATAAATTTCCTAAAGGTTTCTGAATTTTTATAAATTGTTTTGCCAAAAGGCTTTATTATTCATTCCTTAAATATTTACCGCCTATGTGCCAGGCACTGTCCTAGGCACCAGGGAAACAGCAGTGAACAAGACAGACAAAAATCTCTGCCCTCACGGGAGCTTAAATTCTAGTGTAGATGTGTCGGGATAGGGTGAGGGGAGTTAAACAAACTAAATAAGTAAAATGTACAGTGTAGGCTGGGCGCGGTGGCTCACGCCTGTAATCCAGGCACTTTGGGAGGCCGAGGCTGGCGGATCATCTGAGGTCCAGAGTTCGAGACCAGCCTGGCCAACATGGTGAAACCCCATCTCTACTAAAAATACAAAAATTAACCGGTTGTGTACTAGATGTAGAGTACTAGATGTAGATAAGTGCTGTGGAGAGAAGAGCAGAGAAGAAGCTAGGGAATGCAAGTATGTATGTGCATACATGTGCACATAATTGTTTTCTAGACAATCCCTACTGCAGAAGTGTGTGCATATAATTTTTTATAGGGTGATCAAGAAAAGCCTCACTGAGAACAAAATTTTAGAAAACCTTCAGGAGTGAAGAAATAGCTATGAGGGGAAAAGTATTCCAAGTGGAGAGAATGATAAGTGCAAAGGTTCTAAGAGCAAAAGAAAGAAAGAAATCAGAGATATGAGAGGGGGCCAGACAGTAAAGGGCTTTGTAGGCCAGGCCATGGTAAGGATTGGGAGAGTGACATGAAGAGCTATTGGAGAATTTTTTTTTTGAGAGTCTTGCTCTGCCACCCAGGAGGAAGTACAGTGGCATGATCTTGGCTCACTGCAACCTCTGCCTCCTAGGTTCAAACAATTCTCCTGCCTCAGCCTCCCGAGTAGCTAAGGTCACAGGCACGCAACACCAGGCCCAGCTAATTTTTTTTTTTTTTTTTTGAGACGGAGTCTCGCTGTCGCTTGGAGTACAGTGGCATGATCTCAGCTCACTGCAACTTCCACCTCCTGGGTTCAAGCGACTTTTATGCCTCAGCCTCCTGAGTAGCTGGGATTACAGATGCGCACCACCACACCCAGGTAATTTTTGTATTTTTAGTAGAGATCAGATTTCACCATGTTGGTTGGGCTGGTCTCGAACTCCTGACTTCACGATCTGCCCGCCTTGGCCTCCCAAAGTGCTAGGATTACAGGCGTGAGCCACCACGCCGGCCATTTTTTAAGTTTTTAGTAGAGATGGGGTTTCACCACGTTGGCCAGGCTGGTCTCGAACTCCAGACCTCAAGTGATCCGTCCGCCTCAGTCTCCTAAAGTGCTGGGATTACAGGTGTTAGCCACAGTGCCCTGCCAAGGATTTTGAATGGAGAAGTGACAGGATCTCATTTTTTTTTTTTTTAAAGGGTCGCTCTCCTGTTATATTGAGAATAAAATGGAGGTAAGGGGAAGAGTGTAAGTAGAAGACCAATAGTTAATAAGCTATTATAATAATCCAGGCAAGAAATAATGGTGCCTGGTCAGGGTAGCAGCAGTGCAAATGGTAAGAAGTAGGTATATTTTGAAGGAAGAGCTGATGGTATTTGCTGACAAATGAGATGTGGGGTATGGGAGAGAGAGGGGGAAGTCAGGATGACCCCCAAGGATTTTAACCTGAGAAAATGGAAGGATGGGCTGAGTACAGTGGCTCACGCCTGTAATCCAGCACTTTGGGAGGCCAAGGTGGGCAGATCACTTGAGCTCAGGAGTTTGAGACCAGCCTGGCCAACATGATGAAACCCTGTCTATACTAAAAATACAAAAATTAGTTGGATGTGGTGGCACCCGCCTGTAGTCCCAGCTACTCAGGAGGCTGAGGCAGGAGAATCACCTGAATCCAGGAGGTGGAGATTGCAGTGAGCTAAGATTGTGCCACTGCACTCCAGCCTGGGCAATAAAGCGAGACTCCATCTCCAAAAAAAAAAAAGGAAAGAAAGAAAATGGAAGGAGGAAGCTGCCTTTAACAAAAATGAGGAAGGCTGTGGGAGAAACATGTTTAGGGAGAAGATCAGGAATTTTCACTTGAACATATAACTTTGAGATGCCTATTGGATATGTAAATGAAAATACTGAATTGGCAGTTAGATATTAGAATCTGGAGTTCAAGGGAGAGGTCAGAGCTGAAGACATAAAACTTAGGAGTCATCAATAGGCCGACGGTATTTAAAATCATAAGACTATATGAGATCAATCGTATGTGGAGACAGAAAAGAGAAGGGGCCGGGCATGGTGGCTCACGGCTATAATCCCAACACTTTGGGAGGCTGAGGTGGGAAGATCGCTTGAGCACAGGAGTTTAAGACCAGCCTGGGCAACATGGTGAGATCACGTCTCTACAAAATATACAAAAAAAATTAGCCAGCCATGATGGCATGTGCCTGTAGTCCCAGCTACTCAAGAGGCTGCTGTAGGAGGACCAATTGAGTCTGGGAGTTTGAGGCTATAGTGAGTCTTGATCGCCCCACTGCACTCCAGCCTGGGCAACAGAATGAGACCCTGTCTCAAAAACAAACAAACAAACAAACAAAACAAACCAGAAAAGAAAAGAGAAGGGAACCAGGATGGAACTCTGGGCTATTCCACCTTTAACAAGTGGAAAAGACAAGGAAGCAGCAACAGAGACTGGGAAGCGGCAGTCAGTGAGGTAGGAAGGAAATAAGAAGAGAGTAGTGTCCTTAATGCCAAGTGAAAAAAGTGTTCTATGGAAGAATAGGTAAGCATCTGTGTCAAATGCTGCTGACTGGTCAAGTAAAATGAAAACCGACAGCTGGCCCTGGGTTTATTAACTGAGAAGTTATATTGGTGACCCTGTCGAGAGCAATTTCAGCAAATCAACTGAAAAGCAAACAGGGGAAGGGAACAGTAAGAAACTCACGTGTAGACAAGTCTTTAGAGGAGTTTTCTATAAGGAGAAATATAGAGCAGTAGCTTGGGTGGGGAGAGTGAGATCGAGAGGCTTTTTTAAAAAAAATAAAGTTGTATTTTTAAACTTCATAGATGCATGCTTATACAATTTGGAAAGAGCCAATGAAAAGAGGAAACTTGATGATGCAGGAGAAAAAGGGCGAGAACTGCTGAACTGATGCTCTTAAGTTGGCCAAAGGAGATGGGAGCTGTGCCCGATAGTCCCAGCTATCAGGAGGTTTAGGCAGAAGGATTGATCACTTGAGCTATGATTGTGCCACTGCACTCCAGCCTGGGCAGCATAGCAAGACCCTGTCTCTTAAAATTTTTTTTTTAAATAAATAGAGATGGGACCTAGTATAAGTAGAGGGACTGGCCTTAGATAGGAACATGGACAGGTCATGCACAATTAATAGGAGGCAGGCAGAATATGTGGCCACAGAGGGGATAACACCTTCCTGTAGGTGAGGTGAAGAAGGGGGTAAGAACTCGTCGAAGTTTTCTTCCCATTGCTTCCATTTTCTCAGTAAAATAGGAAGTAAGGTCATGAACTGAGAGTGAGCAAATGAGGAGAAATATCAGAGGCTTGAAGACAGAGAAGGTATGAAACAGTCATCTAGGAGAATGAAAGAACGAGGGAAATAGAATACAGATACCTGAAGTGTATGCAGGTATCAGTCTCACAACAGTCTTTTTTTTTTTTTTTTTTTGAGTCAGAGTCTCATTCTGTCACCCAGGCTAGAGTGCAGTGGCGTGATCTCAGCTCGCTGCAACCTCCGCCTCCCGGGTTCAAGCGATTCTCCGGCCTCAGCCTCCCGAGTAGCTGGGACTACAGGCATGTGCCACCACACCTGGCTAATTTTTGATTACAGGCATGAGCCACCATGCCCTGGCTGCAACAGTCTTGATAATAGTGGGTAAACTAATTTTTCAATATTTGTTCAACTGTTAAGTTAAAAAAAAAAATTCACACTGGCCAAGTGCGGTGACTCATGCCTGTAATCCCAGCACTTTGGGAGGCTGAGGCGGGAAGATCACTTGAGGCCAGGAGTTCGAGACCAGCCTGGCCAACATAGTGAAACCCTGTCTCTATTAAAAATACAAAAATTAGCTGGGCATGGTGGTGCACGCCTGTAATCTCAGCTACTCGGGAGGCTGAGGCAGGAGAACTGTCTGAATCTGGGAGGTGGAGGTTGCAGTGAGCTGAGATTGCAACACTGCACTCCAGCCTGGGTGACAGAGTGAGACTTTGTCTCAAAAAAAAAAAAAAAAAAAAGCCAGGCATGGTTTCATATGTCTGTAATCCCAGCTACTTGGGTGGCTGAGGCATGAGAAATGCTTGAACCCAGGAAGTAGAGGTTGCAGTGAGCTGGCTGAGATTGTGCCACTGCATTCCAACCTGGACGACAGAGTGAGACTCTGTCTCAAAAAAGAAAAAGAAAAATCACACTGATCATTTAATTTACATGTCTGATCAATAGTGAGGTTGAACATCTAGTCGTCGTATTTTCTCTCTTGTGAATTTTCTGCTTCTGTCCTTTGTTCATTATTTCATTATTGGGTTATCAGTATATTTCTTTATAGATTTGTATGAATTCTTGAGATATTAAGGGTATTGATCATAACCAATTTTTTTCTGTCTTTTTTTTTTAGATGGAGTCTCGTTTTGTTGCCCAGGCTGGAGTGTAGTGGCATGATCTTGGCTCACTGTAATCTCCGCCTCCTGGGTTCAAGCGATTCTCCTGCCTCAGCCTCCTGAGTAGCTGGGGTTATAGGCGCCTGCCACTATGCTCGGCTAGTTTTTGTATTTTTAGTAGAGACGGGGTTTCACCATGTTGGCCAGGCTGGTCTTGAACTCTTGAGCTCAGGTGATCTGCCTGCCTCGGCCTCCCAAAGTGCTGGGATTACAGGCGTGAGCCACCACACCTGGCCATTACCAATATTTTTTTCTTTAGTATGTATGTGAAATATTTTAAATCTAATATAAGATAATTATTCCATCAAAACACCAATCAAAACCTCATATCCCCTAATCTGTATAGGCAAGAAATAGGAAACATTACCTTAAGTGATGCAAGAGGATGTTCTGGTCCCAAGAGGCTCCAGTGAAAAGCAGCCAGGTCCTCATCTGGGAGGATGTGGTTACCTACAAAGTACATTTGTCATTTATTGACTGTACAAATGTTTTCTTAGAACCTCCAGGTCATGAAAGGGGTCCTGGGAGAGAAAATGATCAAATAATTCACATAGGTCTATATTCTTAATGTAATACTTACAGTAGCTCTGTGTTGATCACTTAATATGTTTCATGTGTATTATATGTATCATCTTTATAATGACTATGTATGGTAATATCATTTCCATTTTACAGATAAGGAAACTGAGGTTCAGATAAGTTTGGTGACTTGGCCCAATGTGGTCTGGCCAATAGGTACACACAACAAGATAAAAAGCTAGGAATGTAACTCCAAAGCCCATGCTATTACTTATCCCCTAAGTCATGTTGCCTTCTATAATAGCAGCCACCAATTAATAACTGCCTAATGAGTGCTGGGCATTTTGTGTACCTTATTTCATTTCACTTTACCAATAACACCATGAGGTATTATTATCTGCATTTCACAGATGAGGAAACTGAAACCAGGGAGATGTCACTTCGGTGATTTGCCGATGGCCTAATTCCAAAACTTGTGCTGACTCTATTATATTATCCAAACTCATGTCCTTTGGAATTATAGAGCAAAGGTCATGCCTGAGACAGAATATTAACCTTCATGTGCTAAGTACTTGAATAACCAATTCAAAACATAATCAACTCTCTGCAATTTACTTTGAAACACATCTTTAAGAGATATATTGGGCCAGGTACAGTGTCTCACGCCTGTAATCCCAGCACTTTGGGAGGCTGAGGCAGGTGGATTGCTTGAGGTCAGGAGTTCAAGGCCAGCCTGACCAATGTGGTGAAACCCTGTCTCTACTAAAAATATAAAAATTAGCTGGGCATGGTGGCGGGTGCCTGTAGTCCCAGCTATTCAGGAAGTTGAGGCAGGAGAATCTCTTGAACCTGGGAGGTGGAGACTGCAGTGAGCCGAGATCGTGCCACTGCACTCCAGCCTGGGCGACAGAGCGAGACTCTGTCTCAAAAATAAATAAATAAATAAATAAAATAAAATAAGAGATAGATTGATGGATGGGTAAAGGAATGGATAGATATATGATAAGGCAATTATAGTAAAATGTTAATGGCAGAATACAGGTGGTGGATATAGAGTTTTTACTGCAAAGCCCTTTTTCAATTTTGCTGTGTATTTGGAAATTTTCATAAAAAATATTAGCACAAAAGAAACAAAGAGAAAAACATAATCAATAATTTGTTTTTCTGATCTAAATTGAGACACTAGGCAAGTAATGTTAATGCTCTGTGTGGGGAACCAAAGTTGTTTAGGGCTAATAAAACATTTGGCTGGAGAATACTCTGCATAAAAGAGTTATAAAATGTGGCAAAAGAAGAAGGTTTACAGGAATCTAAATAATGTTCTGGAATAACCTGTAGCAACCCACAAAACAAACATGCTGAGTTTTAGTGTGCTCTATCAAGAAGCCCAAAAACCATGCTGAGTTCTCCCCAGCAGTGTTTAGTGTGAAGACTTTAAGAAGACAAATCTAATGATGACAGGCTAAATCACTCTAGTCCTCATCTCTTAACACCAGAAGAGGAAACTACCAATCACTGCAGTCTTTTCTTTGGATGACCTACCTAGCAGTGCAGCAAATATGGGGAAATTCATCCTCTTCAGGCCCAGCTGCTTGGCTACTTCTTGCATCAGGAACTGGTTGGTAGTGAGGTTCTTCCCATTCCAGCTCAGTTTCAGAGCATGGGAACTGTAGTAAGAGGGAATATTGTAGAGAGCATACTCGGAGTCATGGGCAAGAAGGCCATGAAAGCCATTTTCCCTGAAAAACGCCACCACTTCCAAATGGTGGTCTTCAAGGCTCTGAAAGACCTAGGAGGGAAGAAGAGAACGTGTCATGCCACAGAAGCTGATTTGTATTGTTAGAAGGTCAGGAGGTTTAGTAACTCAATTTTATAGTTTGGTGAAATTTGAGATTGTATGTGACAGAACAGAACATTCTTTTAACATTTTTTACTTTTTTTTTTTTTTTTTTTTTAAATACAGAGATGAGATCTCACTATGCTACCCAGGCTGGTCTCGAATTCCTGAGCTTAAGTGATCCTCCTGCCTTGGCCTCCCAAAGTGCTAGGATTACAGGCGTGAGCCACTGCACCCAATCAGAACAGAATACTCTTAAAAAACAAAACAAAAATGCTCTCCCAGTCTACAACTTGATTATTACTGTAAACACAGACAGCGTTATACATGTGTTCATTCCCCCAGTTTTTTTTCACTCCTTTCATGAAACTTGCCCTGAGGCTCTTCAAAATTAGAATACTGAAATTAACAAGGTATATATTACTTAAGTTTTTACCTCAAACAGTAACATTAGAGACTTCTGTTAGATAATAAAGCTATTATTTATTGCTCAGCATCTATACGCTGTACATATTTTATATATATTATCTCGTCATTAACCTTAGGTAGGTACATATGGATGAAAAACTTAAGACGTAGAAATATACATAGAAATCTAAGTTTATCTAACTGTTTTTAAAAAGTCCTTGCTTTTTTTTCTTAGTAGCACCCTACATCGCAGGGCACCTAAATAGTTGCACTTCCAACGGTGAGAAGTCAGAAACTTCACCCCATTTTAGAAATGGGGAAACTAAGGCTACGAGAGATTGACTGCCCCCAAAGTTGCAGAATGAGTGAGTGGTAGGCAGGATTCAAATCCAGGCTGATCTGACTCTGGAATGCATACTTTCTGTTGTACCGTGCTTCTTCCTGGAGATCATTATTTTTTATGTAATAGAGGTAAACTGTTAAGTACTCTTCCTGTACATACCTCTATTGCTGTACTTGAAGTATACTGAAATTATCTGTATACCGGCTCCACCAGATTAAGTTCCTTGACCATATAGAGAATTTACCTCTGTATTCCTGGCTCCCACATAAGAGCTGGTACATAGTAGTAATAATAATGGCTAACAGATACTGAATATGTACTATGTGCATTAATTCATTTAATACTTACAACAACCTTGTGAGGGCATACCTATGATTATTAACCCCATTTTATACATTATTAGCCCCAAGGTCATATGACGAGGAGGAGCAAAGCCCAGATTTTGGCTCTAGAGCCTGTGGACCTTGATGGTTTTTTTCAACTCAACTAATCTATTTTTCATTTAAGTTGGAATGGTAGTTTTCTGGAGTTTAACAGGAGTTTCAACGCATTAAACTTTTGCTAGATTATGGAAAAGGAGTCTAGTTACAGTTGCTAGTCATGTCACATACAAGGGGAGAGACACCAGTAAGCAGATAGTGAAGCAAGGTCGATATTCATTTGATATCCAGGCAAAGGAGCCAAAAAGTATTGTAACATATTTATGCCTAGAGATATGAGTAACTCCAGATGTGTCAGGGTAGGAGTAAAGTTTTATGCTGTCCCCTGGTAATAGTTTCTTCCAGCACACCACTCATACAAGTCATTGGTTGAGCATCCATTGACCTTGTACCAGGCACAGTTACTAAGTGTGATATTTTCTCTCTCATCATCACAACCGCACCATGCAGGTATTAGAAGCCCCATTTTACAGATGAGGAAACTGAGGCTCAGAAAAGTAAGATGCCATACTCAGAGCTATCAAGTTGGGAAACAGCAACCTGGGTCACACTGACATCAAATTCTCTTGGTGTCACCAAAGACCCTTTCTACTACAACACTTAATCTTTAGCTGGTCTGAAGCCGATTATGCCACCATTCAAGTGATTTCAACTCCAGAAAGCCAAGGACTAGTGATTTTTAATCAATTTGGTAGCTCTTAAAACACTAGGAATGTACATCACAACCACCTGGAGATCTTTTTCAAAATATACAAACCTGAGCTTCACCTCAGATCTGCTGGAATTATTTATTTCTTGTTTTTGTTTTTGGAAACAGAGTCTTACTCTGTCACCCAGACTGGAGTACAGTGGCCTGATCTCGGCTCACTGCAACCTCCGTGTCCCGGGTTCAAGCAATTCTCCTGCCTCAGCCTCCTGAGTAGCTGGGACTACGGGTGCATGCCACCACACCCAGCTAATTTTTGTATTTTTAGTAGAGATGGGGTTCCACCATGTTGGCCAGGCTGGTCTCAAACTCCTGACCTCAGGTGATCCGCCGGCCTCGGCCTCCCAAAGTGCTGGGATTACAGGCGTGAGCCACCGTACCCAGCCTGGAACAATGTCTTGAGTGTGATCCAAACACCTATATTTCAAAACAGTTTTCAGTAGGTTCTCATGCACACCCCCAATTAAGAATCACTGAACTAATCCAGTCATTCATTTTATCACATAGGCAACTGAGGCCTAGAGAGGATAAATGACTTGACCTAGCTAATTGCAGCTGAACCAAGATCAGAACAAAAGTTTCATGATTCCAGGTATAGGACTTCTTTTACTAAATATTCTGGAGTAGGTAATGGAAAACAATAGAATAAGAATCTCATGAATCTCTCTCTCAATTCCGCAATACCCCTCTCCTAACAGGCTAATTTTCTAACTACCCACTTCCAAGACTACTCCTGCTTCCCTGCCTTTGCTCACTTGGTTTCCCTGCCTAGAATGCCTTATTGCCTCTCTTTCCCAATGTTCTGAATACTTTCCATAGGCCTGCCACCTCTTGGACAAATTATTTTTAATTCCCCTCCTCTTCACTCTTGTAGCACAGAGATGGATGACACAGTCACAGAACTAATTTGACAATACCATCATCTTCAAGTTTTAAGGTCACAGGTTCTCTTTTATCTCCATGGTCCTAACCATGTCCTTCCAACTAGAAAGGACAGAGAACAGGAGTTGATTGGTACAGAATAGTAAAGAAAGGCCTAGTGAGATTGTTAAAAAGAAAAACAGCTCTGGCAAATCAGAGGGCACTATCATCTCAGCATTTAACTTCTACAGCAGATGTAGTGAAATCACTAGATTGCAAGCTATCCACAGCTCAAGTAGCAAAGTAGTATTAGGTATCGATTAAGTACCTACTATTTACCAGGCACTGTTCCAAACCCACCTCACGTCCACTAACCTTGCAATAACGTCAGGAGGCATTATTATCTTCATTTTAAAGACAAACAATCAATGAGGGTCAGAGGTTAGAGAACTTGACCAAAGTCACATAGCTAAAAAGTGAAGCTAGCCAATAAGCACGTGACAAACTGCTCAACATTATTAGTCATTACAGAAATGCCCATCAAAACAAAAATGAGACACCAGTTAGCACCCACTAGGATGGCTATAATCAAAAAATGGAAAATAATGAGTGTTGGCAAGGATGCAGAGAAACTGGAATCCTTGTAAATTGCTAGTGGGAATGAAAAATGGTGCAGTTACTTTGGAAAATGGTCTCAGAGATCCTGAAATGGTTAAACATAGTTATCACATGATCCAACGATTCCACTCTTAAGTATATACCCAAGATAACTGAAAAGCTATGTTCACACAAAAACTTGTACATGAAAGTTCACAGCAGGCTTATTCATAATAGCCCAAAAGTGGAGATAACCCCAATGTCTATCAACTGATGAATGGATAAACAAAATGTGGTATATACATAAAAGGAAATATTATTTGGCGATAAAAAGGAATGAAGTAGGGATTTATGCTACAACATCAATGAACTTTGAAAACAGAATGCTAACGTGAAACAAGCCAGACACAAAAAGTCATATATTGTATGACTTCTTTCATATGAGATGCCCAGAATAGGCAAATCCAAAGAGATGGAAGAATAAATTAGTAGTTGCCAGGGATTGTGGGGATGGGGAATAAGACTAGTACGTACTGGGTTACCCTTTGAGACTATAAAAATCTTCTGGATAGTGGTGATAGCTGCACAACACTATGAATATACTAAAGACCATTAAATTATACACTTCAAAACGTTGAATTTTATGGTATATGAGTTATACCTCGATTTTTAAAAAGTGGAGCTAGGATTCAAATTCAGTTCTGTTCACAAATCCCAAGCTCCCCTAAAGCTTTAAGAACTTTAAGAACTTTTTATTATGGAAAATTTTAAACATACAAAGGTAATGAACCCCCATGAAAGCATTACCCACTTTCAATTGTTATCAATCTTAAGTCATTCTTGTTTCATCTACCTTGCCCCTCTCCTTTTTATGGTGTGTGTGTGTGTGTATATATATATTTTTTTGAGATAGAGTCTTGCTTTGTTGCCCAGGCTGGAGTGCAGTGGCATGATCTCAGCTCACTGCAACCTTTGCCTCCCAGGTTTAAGTGATCCTCCTGCCTTAGCCCCCCTAGTAGCTGGATTACAGGCACATGCCACCACACCTGGCTAATTTTTGTATTTTTAGTAGAGACAGGGTTTCACCATGTTGGCCAGGCTGGTCTCGAACTCCTGGCCTCAGGTGATCCACCCTCCTCAGCCTCCCAAAGTGCTGGGATTAGAAGTGTGAGCCACCACACCTGGCCTTTCTATGGTATTTTAATATTTTTTGTTGGGATTAAAAACCACATAAAATTTACCATCTTGACTATTTTTAAGCGTACAGTTCAGCTGTGTTATGGATTTTCACATTGTTATATAACATATCTCCAGAATATTTTCATCTTGCAAATCTGAAATTCTATACCCATTAAATAACAGCTCCCTTTTCTCCCTCCTCCTAGCTCTTGGTAACCACAATTCTATTTTCTGTTTCTATAAATTTGACTACTTTAGACACCTCACATAAGTGGAATCATATGGAATTTGTCCTTTTGTGACTGGCTTATTTCACTTAGCATAATGTTCTCAAGTGTTCATCCATATTGTAGCATGTAACAGGATTTCTTTCCTTTTTAAGGCTGAATAATATTCTATTGTATGCTATACATTTTGTTTATCCATTCATCCATCAATAGACATTTGGGTTGCTTCCAACTCTTGGCTATTGTGAATAGTACTGCTATGAACATGGGTGTGCAAATATCTCTTAGAGATCCTGCTTTCAATTGTTTTAGATATATACTCAGAAGTGGAATTGCTGAATTATATGGTAGTTTTATTTTTAATATTTTAAGGAACCTCCATACTGTTTTCCACAGCAGCTGCAGCATTTTACAATCCCACCAACAGTGCATAAGGGTTCCAATTTATCCACATCCTTGTCAACACTTATTTTCTGTGTGTTTTTTTAACAGTAGCCATCCTAATGAGTGTGAGGTAATATCTCATTGTGGTTTTGATTTGCATTTCTCAGAGGATTAGTGATGTTGAATATCTTTTCATAAGCTATTGACCATTCCTGGCATATCTTAAGGCAAATTCCAGACATCAAATCACTTCACCCATAAATACTTCATTATTTAACTCTCACAGTTAAAGTAACGAATAGTACCATTATTACACCCAACAAAATTAACAATTTCTTAATATCATAATATCCAGTCCCTATTCTACTTTCTATGATTGTCCCCAAAATATCTTTTGATGGTTGCTTTGTTCAAATCAGGATTCAAATAGAATTCACATGCTGTATTTGGTTGATATGGCTTCTAAGGATCTTAATGTATAGCAGTTCCCCTTCCCTTTATTTATATGCCATTTATTTGTTCTAAAAAAACTCAGTTTTTAGATTAGAAAAGTAATAAAGATTATTTAACAAACGGTGTTCGGATAACTGAAGAGTCATTTGAGGAGAAAAACATGGATCCATACTTCACACTTTAACTAGGATAACCATAAAAATAATAGGCCAGGCACGGTGGCTCATGCCTGTAATCCCAGCACTTTGGGAGACCAAGGCAGGCAAATCACTTGAGGTCAGGAGTTCGAGACCAGCCTGGCCAACATGGTGAAATCCCGTCTCTACTAAAAATACAAAATTTAGCCAGGTATTGTGGCTGGTGCCTGTAATCCCAGCTACTCGGGGGACTAAGGCAGGAGAATTGCTTGATCTCAGGAGGTAGAGGTTGCAGTGAGCCAAGACCGCACCACTGCACTCCAGCTTGGGTGACAGAGCAAGACTCCGTCTCAAAAAAAATAGTAATAATAAAAATAAAAATAATAATAAAAGATATGAGGGAAATTTTGTATAATCTCAGAGTGGGGATAGTTTATGAGCAAATCCAGTAACACCCCCAGAAAACGGTCAATAGTCTTGACTATATGAATATCAAACATTTCCACAGTAAGAATGTATAAATGACTGATGAATAAGAAAAAAAAAAAATCAAACATTTCTGCTTGGGAAAAACCAATGTAAATAAGCTCAACAGACAAATGACAATCTGCAAAAAAATGCGCAACTTACAGTGCAGAAGACTAATTTCCTTAATAGAGAAGGGAAAAAACCTAACAATCTAAGAGAACATTTCACAAAAAAGGAAACAAATAGATTTTAAGCATATAAAAAGATGATCAAACTCACTTGTGATAAGAGAAATAAAAATTAAAATAATACTGAAACATGATGTTTCACCTACAAGATTAGCAAATAATGTACTGGTGAAGGAAACAGGCACTTGCAAACATTCCTGGTAGGGGTATAAATGGTAGAATCTCTAGGGAGAGCGATTTGGCAAGACCTTTCAAAATTACAAATGTGCATACCCTTTGCCCCAGCAATTCTCCTTTCAGGGATTTACCTTTTAGATATGTAAAGCACTTGGAACAACAATGCAAGTGCCTAAGTATGAGCATCTTCTCTGCAAACACAAAATATTTACTGCAGCATTATTTGTAATAGGTGAAGACTGGAAACAACCTAATTAATTGCCCATCAATAAGGGACTAGTTAAGTAAATCATAATGTATACATACAATGGAATAGTGCAAAACCATAAAAAATGACAAAACTCTATCTATACACATAGAAAAATCACCAAGATATGGTAAATGGTAAATGCAAGGTACAGAACATTATACTATGCTGTTTTTAAAAGGTATTTTTTGTGTAGAATATGTATATATGTAAAATGTGCATATATATATAAAATGTGTAACTATATATATTTGCTTTTATAGCCATAGTATCTCTGAAAGAATACACAATGAACTGATAATATTGGTCCCCTCCAGGGAGGAGAACCTAGTGACTGGGAAAGGGGTTGAATATTTTTTATCACATACCCTTTTGTATCTTTTGAATTTTTGTACCATGAATTGTAAGTTAATCAAAATATAAAATTGCAACTGAATAAAAGCAGAACATATTCAGGGAAAAAAAATCAAACAATATGGCAGTATGTAGAATGAAAAGTAATAGTCCTTTTACTCTCATTCCTTGGAAGTAATCGCTGTTCTAAGCCCCTCCCCTGAAGTCTGATTCAGTAGGTCTAGGGTCAGGCTGGAAATCTGTTTTTAACAAGAACCCCAGATGATTTCATGATGAAGCAAGTTTAAGAAACACTTACCTAGTCAGATCACACAACATGGCAATTTATTCCTAGCAAAATACAATCTGCATTCAATCCTGACAGGGCAAAGAGCCAACAATGACCGTCAGAATAGTGAGCACTGTGGGTCAATTTACACATTTATCATCACTGGTACCATCTGTACGCGCCTGGCCCAAATTGGTCCAGTTTAGTCGTTAACCTTGCAATTTTCCAGGAGAGTAAAATGATTTAGGAGAGATTCAACTATATCATACCCAAACAACTGATCAGAAAAAACAGCACATTTGAGTTTTAAAGAAAGCGAGAGTTGAGATTCTGAATGACCATCTATAGCTTTTAATTGCTGGTTCACCGTTCAGTTCAGTGAATAGAGGTTGAGGGCCTACTAAGTGCCAGGATGCAGACAGCACAAAGCAAGACACCTAACGTGTGAGAAGTTATGGAGCACAGGGTACCATGGGAACACAGAGTAAAGGCACCTCAACAGTCAGTGGGGTGATGGTTTTTGAGAGGAAGTGACACCTGTTTACAGAACTCAGGGGAGGCCGGGTGTGGTGGCTCATGCCTGTAATCCCAGCACTTTGGGAGACCAAGGCAGGTGGAACACAAGGTCAGGAGTTCGAAACCAGCCCGGCCAATATGGTGAAACTCCGTCTCTATTTAAAAAAAAAAAAAAAAAAATTAGCCGGGTGTGGTGGCGGGTGCCTGTAGTAACAGCTACTCAGGAGGCTAAGGCAGGAAGATCACTTGAACCCAGGAGGTGGAGGTTGCAGTGAGCCAAGACCGCGCCACTGCACTCCAGCCTGGACGACAGAGCGAGACTCTGTCTCAAACAAACAAACAGAAACGAAAACCTCAGGGGAAAACAGCTGAGAAGACATGTCTCATTTCCAACCACAGGTAGTCTAAAGAAGTGGCTTTCAAACTGTGCTTCCCCAAACCAGAATCTTCGTAGGTGGAGACTGGACCAAATAACCAGAGAGAATTAGTGTTCCTACTTTTTTTAATTTTTATTTTTTGAAGGTATCATTTTGTCACCAAGGCTGGAATGCAGTGGCGGGATCACGGCTCACTGCAGCCTCAACCTCCCGAGTTCAAGCAACCCTGCCACTGCAGCCTCCCAAATAGCTGGGACTACAGGTGTGTATCACCATGCCTGGTTAATTTTTGATTTTGTGTAGAGACAGGTCTTGCTATGTTGCCCAGGCTGGTCTCAAACTCCTGGACACAAGCAGTCTTCTTACCTTGGCCTCCCAAAGTGCTGAGATTACAGGCATGAGCCACCGCATCTGACCTGGTGTTCCTACTTTCTCTTCAACCTGAGCTCATAGTCCCCATTTTATGTATTACATACTGTGGCTCTTTCAGAAACATTGGAAGAGTATTTGATATTAAAAACAACCAGAAGTATTAATCACTAGAATGTAAGCTTCAAGAAGGCTGAGATTTTAAAAATGTTTTGTTCACTGCTGTTATCTCCAGTACATAGACCACTCGCACAGAGTAGGCAACCAATGAACTGTTTCAACTTTCAACCAATATGTACTGAGCTAGGCACTGATATATGCCAGGCGCCAATCTAGTTATGGAAACACAGCAGTAACAAGAGCCAAGAGTCTTTGACCTCATTGAGCTAACTGCAGTGATTAATATTTCAAGATAGACACTGGGCTAGGCATATTTCATTTATCCTTCTAACTCTGTGAAATGGGTATTAGATCATTCATCCCCCTCCCTCTCCTTTACTTAAACAGAGAAAACAGAAGCTTGGAAAACTTAAGTAACTTGCTCCAAATCACACAGCTAGCAATATGGTAGTACTTGGATTTGAAGCAATTAGGTCTGACTTTAAAATAATGCTCTTTCAGGGCTGGGCATAGTGGCTCATGCCTGTAATCCCAGCACTTTGGGAAGTGGAGGGAGAGGCAGGAAGATCGCCTGAGCCAAGGATTCCAGCCTGGGCAACACAGTGAGAGCCCATCTCTACCAAATATTGTTTAAAAAATTAGCCAGGCATGATGGCACATGCCTGTGGTCCCAGCTACTCAGGCTAAGGTGGGAAGATCGCTTGAGCCCAGGAAGTTGAGGCTGCAGTGAGCCGAGATCATGCGCCGCACACCAGTCTGAGCAACAGAGTAAGATCCTGTCTCTAAAAAACAATGCTCTTTCCATTAAGTACACTGTTTCTCAAATAAAGGAAACTGGAAAAGTGGGCATAAAGTAATCTGAGATCAACTCACAAGTAACACAATAAACACAAGGGCATAAAAAAATAACTAGACTGTAAGCCCATTAGTGGCAGAATTATGTTAGCACTCTGCCTGGACCATAAAAAGAGTATAATAAATGCTTGTTAAAGTTAACTTCAAACTAGAGGCAATACTGCTTTCTGACCTCTGCAGTACTTGACTTCCTCCAGCTTGTCCCATATTCCCTCAAGCCCCTCTACCATGCTAAATATACCAAACCAGTGACTGACTCAGGCAGAGTTCTGTGGTCTATCTTCTCTACCTGTTCTCACCAAGGCAAAAAGAATTCAAAGACAGTAAGGAATTATCACCTTATAAGAAGATTCGAGGGCGGGATGGATTATGTGTAAGTCTGGTTAAGCAACAGAAATACAGATGACTTACATTTCAACTGGAAGGCCACTGTGCCTTGAATTCTAACTACTAAATAATTACAGACTGAAACTACTGTTGATGCAAATATGCATCACTACATTGTGGAGTTCAACAACCAACCATTAAGAGACCAGACTGATAATCACAAAGCTAAAGAATAACGTATTGAAAGAATAGCAGCAATTAGGAACCAGTTACTTCAAGGAAACATTGATAAGGTGGCCTTCCCTCTCAACTGTAGGAATTTCAATTATCTACATGCACATAATTGGTAGTCTTGGCCATGAAATATGGCAGTCAAGCTAGAGGTAGTAGAATACCGATCCAGTGTTCAGTACACACTATTAAGGTCCTAATTTTAATTTGCGAATACCCAATTTTAGTACTCTTTTTTCTTTTCTGGGATGGAGTTTTGCTCTTGTTGCCCAGGCTGGAGTGCAATGACGTGGTCTCAACTCACTGCAACCTCCACCTCCAGGTTGAAGCAATCCTCCTGCCTCAGCCTCCCAAAGTAGCTGGGATTACAGGCGCCCACCACCACAACCTCCTAATTTTTGTATTTCTAGTAGAGTTTCACCATGTTGGCCAGGCTGGTCTCGAACTCCTGACCTCAGGTGATCCATCCACCTCGGCCTCCCCAAGTGCTAGGATTACAGGCGTGAGCTACTGCGCCCGGCCCAATTTTAGTACTCTTAGGCTGCCAGAAGCCAGCCCATTTCTGCAGATGAAGCCTTCTGTCACATTTAAGAACAAAAGGGAAAACTTGGATTTTTAAAAAACCTGTTGTGTGTCAACCACGGGCTGGAAACTGTACTTTGATGCTAACTTTTGTTATCAGTGTATACAGCAAGAACTTTGGCATCCAGTGAAACTATGATCAAAGTTTGTGGGGACAAGTCACTTAGCTTCTTCATCTGTAAAATGGAGATTTATCTAATTCCTACCCAATTCTAAGACTTACAATTTATAATATAATAGCTGGCACAGACTGAAAAAGTAGTTATGAAAGTCTGTTTTGCAGAGATGAAGTCTGTGGTATGCACTGCCTGAAGGTCCTCAGAAATAATTTGAGACAAGTAGATACCAGAATAGGCACTTGTTTAGCCCAAAGCAAATCTTCACAACTGAAAAGTCAGAGGTCTCATGAAAAGCATCCTTAGGAGTAAGAGAGCGAGAATCCAAGGGAATCTCTGGGTTACCTCAGAAAGGAGGACAGGAACTGCACAGAGGACAATGATCACAATAAATTTCTAAGAGTCTTTGAACTAGGGGCTGTAAATGCTTACAGGGATGGGCAGCTAACATGAATGAAGGGGCTGAGTAAAGAAAAATTAACTTCCAGAAATGTAATTTTTGGCTAGGCATGGTGGGTAATCCCAGCACTTTGGGAGGCTGAGGCAGGAGGATTGCTTGAGGCCAGGAGTTTGAGATCAGCCTGGGCAACCTAGCAAGACCGTCTCCAAAACAAACAAACAAAACAAAACCTTAAAAATTAGCTGGGTTTGGGTGGCACATGCCAGTAGTCCTAGCTACTGGGGAGGCGGAGGTGGAAGGATTGTTTTGAGCCCAGGAGTTCAAGGTTATAGTGAGCCATGTTCACACCACTGCCCTCCAACCTGGGCAACAGAGCAAGACCCTGTGTTTAAAAATAAAAAACACACACACAGAAATGTATTTTTATTTAAGCTGTGGGTGTTTATACATGCAAAATACTGGAGTTTACGTTTTACATTAAAGACATAAGTGAAAAACTAGAAAATTTATCATTACACTTTTTTTTTTTTTTTGTAGTTTATTCTCCTTTGACTTGGAACTGGAGGCCTGACACATTTATGTGCCAAGAGGTCAACGTTAGGTCTTATATTTTTGTGTTACAACATGCAGTACAGAATTCAGCCTTGAATGCTTTCACTTCAAGTGACTAATTTGATCCTATTTCATAATGGAAAACAGCTGTTTAGAAATGTAGGCATTTCCAAACACAGAAGTTTGGCACAGTGTTTTTTATATTTCAGTAACTACTTCCAAAGTATTTGTAGAATTCGGCATTTCAATGACATCATGCTTCATTTTCAGCACCACGGCACAGTAATTCAGAATCTCCATTGTAGCTCTTCTTTCATACTCTAAACACTGAGAAAGGCTAATTGAACAATATTAGTTCATTTTCATCAAATATGTCAGAGAACCTTTTCTGGAATTCAACAGACAACTTCACAACTGTGGGAATGTAATTCAGGCCATCACTTTCAATTCTTGGAAACCAATTTCAGCAAAGAAAAGTCAGCCAGTTTATCTCTTGCCAAATGAGTTTCTCAAAGGCATAATTTTGCTAGGAACAAGCAAGTACAACCATACATTTGTGAAGGTATTTATGAACAATGCTGTTTTTATTCAGTGTCTAGATGAGTTGTAAAATCAACCAAACAAGCCAAATATTTTATTTCACTCTCTGCGGGTGTGGTGAATGCCCTTTGGATGCCAAGTCATTTTTTTCAGTATCTTGAGTACCATGCTTCAACTAAGCCAATCAACCTCCATGTAATAGGGCAGATTTCCATAACATGCACCCAATAATTCACCAAGCAAAGTATTCAGTTGTGGAGCAAACCACCATGTTAATTACTAGTTCCTGATCTGACTGATTCATTTCTAAGCTTTTAGCAGAAAGAGCTTTAAGTTTAGGTCCCCGGAAAGTGTTTCTGCTTCAAATTGTTTCTTGGGTCCAACAGTTCTAAACACTATTGCAGAAGCACCACCTGTAGTCATACTTACTAATTTTGACCAATTGATATTAAAAATCTGAAGACTTTTCTCATCACACAAAATCCAGGTATTTCCAGATGTACCTGTGATGAGTCCAAGAGTCAGGTTACATCAAATTCTTAACACATGAATCATACCTAAGTGCAGTGGCTCTCGAACTTTAGCATGTATCAGAATCAGCTGGAGGGCCTGTTGAAACAGATCCATAAGCTCCCCCACCTTTTCCACCAGTTTCTGATTCTGTAGGTCCAAAGGGGTAAGGGACTGAGAATGTGTATTTCCAACATGTTTCCAGATGGTACAGTGCTGTTGGTCTGGGACCATACTTTGAGAACCACTGGCTAGGAATACAGCTAACTGTACAGCTATGTGGATGTAGTTTTTAATCTGTTGTAACCAACTGCTATGTAAATCTCCAAAAATAATTTAACTTTTTGACTAAATCTGTCCCAAGAATGTTTAGCCATCAATGTCTGACATCCTGAGCCAAAGTATTTCCTACCTTTGCAAATGCTTGCTTATAACATAATTTCTGTTGTACTCGACAAACACTTTTATAAAACTACTGTATAAAAAAGGCTTTAAAGTCCTGGCAGTTTTTTCATTTAATACATAATTGCCTTCTGTGGCATCACTTATTTTATCTGTATCTAGAAATATAGCCTGTTGAAATTCCAAGTACATTTTTAAGTTCTTTTCATTTCAGCACTCATCCTTTTTGTATGATTTTTTCTTTTTTTTTTTTTTGAGATGGAGTTTCACTCTTGTTGCCCAGGCTGGAGTGCAATGGTGCGATCTTGGCTCACCGCAACCTCCACCTCCCAGGTTCAAGTGATTCTCCTGCCTCAGCCTCTCGAGTAGCTGGGATTACAGGCATGCGCCACCATGCCCGGCTAATTTCGTATTTTTAGTAGAGACAGGGTTTCTCCATGTTGGTCAGGCTGGTTTCGAACTCCCGACCTCAGGTGATCCACCTGCCTCGGCCTCCCAAAGTGCTGGGATTACAGGCGTGAGCCACCGCACCCGGCCGTACACTGATATTTCTTACAGTGGTTTACTTTCAAATGGTATCTTAAATTGTAGTCTTTCAACAGACACATTTTATTTAGATGGATATGAAAATTCATCAATTCCACAAAGAAATAGGCTCTCTCCTGTTCAAACACGTGAACTTCTTCCATAAAAAAGATTGTTTTCACTTTGCACAGATGTGGGTATGAGAAATATTTCGTGTTCATCAAAAATATTATTTAAAAAGAACAAGCACAACAATCAATGGTGTTTCAGTTATCTATTTCTGTGTAACAAATTAGCCCCCAAACTTAGTGGCTTAAAACAACATTTATTATCTCATAGTATCTGTAGGCATGGCTTAGCTGGGTCCTCTGGCTCAAGGTCTCCTACAGGCTTCAATCAAGGTGCCAGCCAGGGCTGCAGTCATCTCAAGGCTCGCCTGGGGAAAGATCCGCTTCCAAGCTCACTCACGTACGTGGCTGTTGGCAGCAATTCAGTTCCTTGCGGGCTGTAGTTGGACTGAGGGCCTCAGTTCCTCACTGAGTGTTGGTTGGAGGCTTCCCTCAGTTTCTTTTCCTGTGGGTCTCTCCATAGGGCAGCTCACAACATGGCAGCTTGCTTCATCAGAGTGATCAAGCAAGAAGAGCCAGAGAGAAAGAGAGAGAGAGTGCAAACAAGATGGAAGTCACAGTTTTTTATAACCTAATCTTGGAAGTGACATCCCATCACTTTTGTTGTAGTCTGCTCATCAGAAGCAAGTCACTAGGTCCAGCCCACAAACTGGGGGGATGGGAGGAGATTACAAAAGGGTGTGAATACCAGGAGGTGGGAATCATTGGGAGCCATTGTAGAAGATGTCTACCATGAATGACAAGTGGCACTTCGTCATTGTGGCAGGGAGACACCATGGAGCTGTAGAGACCAATAAATGAAGACCATGTGGTTCACCAAAAGGGGTTAAGCAGTATTGCCAGAGGATCTGATATTTCAGTAGTTGGAAAGAGACTTTTTTGCAACATTTCTCTATTTTTAAAAGTTGGCAACAAATTCGAACTTGTTAAAAAATAATGCAAGTTAAACGACAGCAGGAAATGATAATCATTCAATTCATACAACTAGATGATGCCTTAATATTCAGTCCAAGTGCATTATTTGATTTCAGATCCTGGTGAACACTATTGATCAATGAAAATAAACGAAGTTCTTTCAAAAAGAAAAGGAAAAAAATATGTGGGCCAATGCAAAAATACATGAATGGGCCACAAAAGGCCTATGGGCTGCCAGTTTGCCATCCTTGCCATAACCTTTGTAATTTCCTCATGTGATACAGATGAACGGGCAAGGGTTTTGCTTCTGGTATGCAAATCCTGGTTTCTGCCACTTCTATTGGTTATGTCCCTGGGCCTAATGACAAGGGCCAGAGAAAGGATCCTGGGGACTTATATCGTAAGTACTTTCTTCCTTGTTTCCTCTACAGAGGAAGGGTAGGGTACCATGCTTTGTACCCCTGACTTCAACACTCCTTATCTCACTTCCCTACTTCATTTTCTCCACAGCATTTCCTATGTCACAAAACATATTTTGCCTATTTATCTTGTTTGTTGTCTATCATCTTCATTAGAATATGTTTCATGAGGTCAGAAATCTGTTTTATTCACTGCTGTATCCTCATAATCTTGAACTTTGCCTGGCACACAGGAGTCCAATAAACATAGTCTGAGTAAATTAATTCTATTGTTCACAGTACTTAGAATAGTGTCTGGCACAGAACAGGTGCTCAAAAATATTAACTGAACTGAAAAGCATTGTCCTGATAAGAAAAATGGGGTAAAATTGGGCTAGATAATGGTGGGCAGATCATGAAGGCATGCCATGGCATGCCATGCTAAGCTTAAAGCATGAGAGTGAGGTGATCAATGTCCAACCTACTAGGTACACAAGATATTTTGTATTTTTTTTTTTTTATACAGGGTCTTAACTCTGTCACCCAGGCTGCAGTGCCGTGGTGCGATCTCAGCTCAGTGCAACCTCAACCTCTCAGGCTCAAGCGATCCTCCTGCCTCAGCCTCCTGAGTAGCTGAGACTACAGGTGTGCACCACCATGCCCTGCTACAAGATATTTTAGTCAATATAATAGCAGCTGGCATTTATATGGCATTTACTACGTGCCATATAATGTTCTAAGCATATTACTTAAATCATTTAACACTCACAACAAAATTTGTGATATAGGTATTATTGTTAAACTGAGGCACAGAGTAAGTAACTTGCCTAAGCTTACATAATGAGTACTTAGAGGAATAGGGATCTAAACCCAAGCAGTCTGGCTCCAAGGCCTGTGTTGTCAGCCATTATGCTACACAAACTAAATATAGGAAAAAATGTTCTGGAAAAAGTTATTAAAATATAACTATAAAAATGCAATTACACTGTTCTGAGATATGTTAAAGATGAAGGATTTTGGTGTCAAATATCTTTAGGTCCAAATCTTGGTCCAACCATGTTCTAGCAGTGCAACCTTGGGCCAGTGACTACACTGAGCCTGTTTTTTTTTTTTTTTTTTGCTATAAAAAGTAGAGATTTAGGCCGGGCGTGGTGGCTCACGCCTGTAATCCCAGCACTTTGGGTGGCAGACGCAGGCGGATCACCTGAGGTCAGGAGTTCGAAACCAGTCTGGCCAACATGGTGAAACTCCGTCTCTACTAAAAATAGAAAAATTAGTTGGGTGTGGTGGCATGCACCTGCAGTCCCAGCTACTTGGGAGGCTGAGGCAGGAGAATTGCTTGAACCCAGGAGGTGGAGGTTGTAGTGAGCCAAGATCACGCCACTGTACTCCAATCTGGGCCACAGAGCAAGACTCTGCCTCAAAAAACAAAAAACAAAACAAAACAAACAAAAAACAAAATAAAAACAAAAGAGAGAGATTGATTTAATCTGTCATAGGAGTAGAGGAAAAAATAGAGATTAATACCTCTCCTGTTGGGTGGTTGTGAGAATTAAATGAATATTGGTGCGGTACCTCGCCCATGTGGTAGCTATTATTACTACCATCAAAAGGGAATATATTCTATAAGTGCATTGCTAAGCAGCTACAAAACTTCTGAGTAACAGGAGTTCGGCAATTCAGTTTGCAATCTGAGTTTATTTAGATGGAATTAATATATAACATTGTATAGCACTGATTCTAAATTCTTCTTTATCTGACCTGTAAAGCCCTCTACAGTGATTCAGTCAGTAAAGGTAAACCAACCAATCTCTCTCTCTCTCTCACAGCAAACATTATTTTATGTATGTCAAGTCCTAGAGCAAATCTCCGCCCTCTTGAAACTCATTTAAAAGATAATTAAGCGATATGAAAATACTATGAAAGAGAAAAAAATATGAGAGAGGTAAGAACAGAGTACTCTGGTAGTAAAGGGAAGGCTTAATTTACCACAGCTGACAGAGGCTGGCTAGGAAAGATTCTATAACAATAACTTTTGAGCAGGAATAAGGGGGAATTTGCTATGCAAAGGTCAAGATAAACATAAGAAAAATACTATGAGAGAGGACACGGTATGTCTAGGAAACTAAGAAAATACAGAATGGTTGGAACAGGGGTGGCCAGAGGTGAGCACCAGGTAAGTCTGGAGGGAGTTTGGGATCAGATTGTGAAGGGCACTGTCTGCCATGCTCAGAAGTTTGGACTCGGTAGGGTAGGCAAATACACCTTTGTGCATATAACAGAGTCAGCTTCTGTTTTCAGAATGGTGTCTCTGGCAGCAATATGGCAGATGGAGTCCAGAGAGTGTTATGGTAAAGGAACAAGTTGACACTATCTTCCTGGTTCAGATAAGAAATTTTGGCAGCCTGAACTAAAGCAACGGGGGTGGAAACAGACAGAAGTAGCTGGACTCAGGAGACATTTCTAACGTAGAATTCAAAGGATCCAATGACCAAGTAAATGTGGGAAGTGACAGGAGAGTGAAGAATTGAGGACTCCACGGCTTCTGGCTTGAAAGTGATGAAAGACACCATTCACAGAAATAGAGAGTACCAGAAGTGGAACAAGTTTTGGGGAAACATAATGAGTTCCATTTTGGGTAGTTTTTAGTTTAAGTGACCTAAAAGACATCAAGTAGTAGAGAGCTGAAAAGATGTGTTGAAAGCTCATGAGAGAGGTCGAGGGTAGAGACAGAGCAACAGGAATCATCAGAATTTAATTAATACTTAAAGCCACCATAATGGATGAGATTGCTCAGGAAACAAAAGTAGAAGAATATGACCAGGACAGAAGCCTTGAGGGCACCAACATTTAAAGAAGCAGGCAGAAGAGGAATAAGGAAAAAAGAAGAAAGAACTAGAGGGTTACAAGGAGAATCAGAAGTGAGTTGAACTGTGAAATCCAAGGAAGATAGTTCAAGAAAAGGATGGCTTGATATTAATGATCTTAAAGAGGACCAAGAAAGGCTAAGAATGGAAATGTGTGCAGCAGCTTCAGAGTGGTGACATCAGATATAAAGTAGCACTAGGCTAGGAAATGGGAATTAATACAATCTGCTTCTTTAAGAATAATGGTGAATAGGGAAGAAACGAGATAAAGATAATGGCTCGAAGGAATTAGAAAATAAAGGGGAAGTTTTTGTTTTTCAAAGATTATTTGTGCATGCTGTAAGTGAAAGAAACCAGAGAGGCAGAGACTGAAACTGTAGAAAGGACAGGGATTACTACTTTTGAATTCCTATAACATCACTGTATGATTCACTTACTTGGCACTTAGCTTACACATTTGCCTTGTATTGGCAGTATTGTACATTTAGCAATGCTGGCACAAACTAAGTGCTCAAAAAATCTACTTATGATTGTTTGTCTTCATGTATCTATACATATTATCTAGCCAGTAACAGTGTACAATCATACACAAGAATGTACAAAATGAAGGAAACAGGATGGTGGGATTGTGTAAACTTTGAGCAATATAAACCCAGAATAGTAATTTTTATCCACCACTTACTAGTACTTAGAACAAAGAAAAATTATTTTACCTCTTGGTTATCTCAGTTACTCAACTGTAAAATGGGGGAGAATACCATACACCTTGCAAGCTCTTGAGGATTAAATGAGTTATTTTTAAAGCTTTTAATATACAACTTGTTGCCTAAGAAGTAATTATTATTTTGATTATTTTCCAACCACTAGAGCATCTAGAAAAGTCATTGACTTTTCAGAATGTCTATGACTAATGGTAAGTAAACAATCAGGAGGCATAGCAGCCATTGCTTTATCGTATTCTAGAGAACCAAAGCACAACATGATACCTGTTCTCAAAGTCTGGTTATTCATATACCACCAACATGATTTCTGCCATATCCAAGTACTACAACTTAATATCTTTCTTTAAATCAACTCATTTTATGTAATCATAATCATTCTAAAAAAGTATAGCTGCGAAATGGTGAGTTTGATGTGCTGATCATTTTTTTTCTAATTACACAGTAACCATTAAAACAAAGCATTCATTCCCTTAATCACCCTAAATTATCTCCTGAATCACAATCTAAAACTGCTTTAGGTTGCTCTACTTCTGAGACCCTTAGGAAGCAATCAGGCAAGCAATTTGTGGGTTTACTTAATTTTCCTTCTACTGATTATCATTTACAAAGGTTTGCAGAGCATATAAATGAAACCAACCAAATCAAAAAATTCATCCCAACAATATACACTGGATCTTTTCATGGTAAGTCCGAAGTTGTCTAAAGCTAAACAGACAACCCAGCAACTTATCTATTATTTAATCCTTCCACCTCTACTTTCTGTATCACAAATGAAAATGAGACTGGGAATAAAGGTCCATCTTGTGGTCTAGCCCGAAGAACAAAACCAAAGAGGGGAGAGATACAGTAGTGGGTTTTGTTCTGAGGCACTGACATTTAGTCAAAAGAAATAGTAGGCATGCAAATCATCCAAGTGAAAAATTCCCACCTTCGAGACAGTAGAACACTCCTCTGAAAAGGGAAACCACAATCGGTTATTAATACCTTTCAAGTCTGTGCTACAATCCAGGGAGTTCTTCATCACTCCAATAAAAACAAAAACCGGGAGAGAACTTCACTCATTGATAACATCGACAGACACTTTAGATATGCAAATTTAGAGCTGGTCTTAAATCCATTATATTGAGCCACACTACACTCTTAAAAAGTCACTTCTACAATCCATTCTCTTAGGATCATTGATCTATTCATTATGGAAAAAAACAAGGTACTCTGCACCCAAAGTACACAGGGCATTATGGAGAATACAAAAAGATCAGAGTTTGTTTATAATCTAGCACAGGGAATAAGATTTATACATTCCCCAAGAGTGCTTCTAAGGACTAGAGAGAACTGCTGGGAATTTTTCCCCAACATTTTTATTATGAAAAACTTCAAACATATGGCAAAGTTGAAATAATTTTACAGTGAACATCTGAATACCCACGACTGAGATTATACTATTTTTACCATACCTTATTTATCACATATCTATCTATTCAATCCATCTTTTTTATTAACTGCTGGGATTTTGAAAATGAGACTGTGTGGTGAAGTACGACAAAAATACACTAAGGGCTGCTTCTCAAAAGATTTTGACTGATGGGGTATATAAACAAAAAAAAACTTTGGAAACCACAAACCCATACTCAGTGTTCAACCCTCCTGCCAACCTCCAATCAAAATCTATTCAGAGCTCATAACTGGCTATTCAGGTCTCCACACCCTTGTCCACTATCTGAACTCTCTTCAGTCCTCTTCATGGCTTAGCACCAATCCGTGAAGCCTTCCCCAACTTTCACTACCTTAATCAGAATTAACCATGCCCCCTATAGGGGCCACATTTTTCATCATTTGCAATTAGCCCACAGTATCTGCAATTTATTATCTCTTTCACTAAACCTTGCCCTCCTTGAGGACAGGGTCCCCTTATTTACCTCTCAGTCCTCAGCAAGCAGCTAGTACTTGGCCTACAGCAAGCACTCTAATAAAAGAGTGAGTTAATGACCTGAACCGTCTTTAACCAGGAGCCAAGGAAGAGTTTAACTGAGTGGGGAAATGATCTAATCACAGTGGCACTTTAGAAAGATTCATTTTATAGCAGCACTGTTGTTTAGAGTATGAGCTTTGGAGGAAGACCACATAGGCACAAATCTCAGCCCTGCCACTTATCTCTTGGTGACTTTGGGCAAGTTTCTAAGCCCGTGCCTCAGTTTCCTCATTTAGAAAACAGGGATAATACTGCTTCACAGGTTATTGCGAGGATGATGAGGTAATTTTTTTAAAAGAAGCGCATAGAGCGGCACCTAACACATAGTAAATATTCCATCAATGTGGTCACTATTGCCAGCAATCAGGTTAATAACGAGGTTAAAAATTCCTTACAAGCCTGGGTGGTAGCAGTGAAAACAAAGTGGAAAGAATGGCCATGAATAAAGAATCTACCTTAAAATGTTCAGTCAGAAGAGCAAGCAAATGTGTGCCTTTTTTTTTTTAACCTTGTATGAGATAGCTCACGTTTGGATGTGTTTAAACTAAAACAACTATAATCTAGGCACTCTAGGCACAGATTTGATGCTGAGAACGAGTCTAGCATGACTGAACTCTAGACACAACCTTTATAACCACTGCAAGCTTCTCTGTTTAGGTCTTTTAGTCTCTGAGCTAAAACTTGTTTCCTTCTCATTACTCCAGCAGACACCACTTCTTAAGTGATTCCCACAATCCCCTGTTCTGTCTAACTGTAAGGACAACCCCCAGGAACGTTGGTTGGGGAAATAGGTTTGCGGTTTCGTTCTACCCAACCCTGTACTACTTTTCTTTTTCTTCTTCCTGCCCACCTCCTTTACTTCCCCAGCCTTGCTATTCTCTACACGTAGGAACTTGAAACCTAAGAGTATGGGAAAGCAACAGAGCAGCAGCAGTGGTGCCAAGAACTGGGGATGCTGCCAAGCTGTTCCCCAGGCCCCATATGCAGTGACCCAACTACATGCAGATTGGACGTAACTGCCTATGGGGCCTTGCACACTTGATACTCCTTTTTCCTTCTGCTCATTTTCTTCCTCCCACTTAAAGCAACCTCCTCCCAAGCTTGTGACTCATTCAAATCCAATCCATCTTTGAAGACCCAGGTGAGGTCCGACTTCTTCAGGGAAGCCTCCCCTGACCACTTTAGTCCAAAGATAACCCACCAACCCCACATACAGAAAACAGGAACTGTACTTACTGTCTGGACCATAAGGCATAATCACACATTGCTATAATTAAATGTTTCATGTGTATACATTTAACTTTCCAAGGGTATGAGCAGTGTCTCACATGTCTTTAAAACTCGTACACTCAGTGCGTTAATACTTGTTGAACAGTGACTGAATCAGTGGGTTTTTGTTTATGTGTTTAGGCTAAGGCAGGAGGAAGAAGATGCAGGTTGAAATGAGAAAGGCTGAATGGACAGATGGGTAAAAAAGCAGCAGTGGGTGAAGACGGAAAAACAATGTAGAAGAAAGGTATTCAGTTCACACCTGCTTAAGTGATTTACTGCGAGGTTGGAAAGAGATACAGGAGAGAGATGTCAACTGGAAAAAGCAGGGTAAAGGCATTTCAGTTTGAGGCAGAAGACAGCAGGAGAAAGGTGAGGCTACAAAAGAAATTCTGACTAGATTCTGCTGAAACCTAGTGGTAGGCTAATTGGATAAGGGAACCTAAAGGGAGCTACTGGGATGACATGAGTAGAGATATGGCCATGTAGGTGAGTGAATCCGTAGGAGGTAGTATGAAGGGGGGAGGTAAATGGACAAAATGGTAGAGGGTAGTTAGGCAGGTAGGTTAGCTGTTGGGCGGGTAGGTGGGTGGGTAGATGGGAGGCAGGGTAGTGGGTAAGTGGGTAGGTGGTTAGGTATTTAGTTGGGAGGGAATAGGTGTGGGGCTTATTATTTAAGATCCGGCCCCTCCCTCACCTTGACCCGGAAGCGGATGAGTGCTAGCCTCACGCAGTGGCTCAGGCAGGCCGGTGGCAGGAACCAGGCCCGCGGTGGAGGGGTGCCCTTGTTGCCCACGTGTCCCACGATCAGTTGCGCTGTCTGCCGCTCGGCCTGGCACCGACGGCCCCACTCGGCCAGCCGGTCCTTGCCCAGGCCCCCCGGGAACATGACCACGAGCTCCAGGCCGTCGCCGCCAGGATAGGCACAAGCCTGGCACAGCGCTGACAAGTAGCCCAGCATGGCGTTCCATTGGCCGCCACACACCCAATCCGTCTGGTAGCCGCCATAAAGCCGCGGCAGCGCCGAGCCGGCGTCCACCAGCACCCGGGCCCCGGGCAGCGGAGGGGGCGGCGGCGGCAGCGGAGGGTGCAACCCGGGCTGCGCCTGGCCGTGATGGTGGAAGTGGTGAGCGGGGTGATGGTGCCGAGTCGGCCCCGCGCCCCCGGAGTAGGCACCCAAGGCAGCGGGCGGAAGCGGCGGTTGCAGAGGCGCGGAGCCCCTGGCGGCGCGTGGAGCCCCGGGCGCTAGGGCGGCAGTCGGCGGCAGCTGGCGGTGCAAGTGCTGCTGCTGCTGCTGGCGCGAGACCGTGCGCGCGAGTTTGAGGAGGTCCACGGGCACCACGGCCCCGGGACAGCGCTTCTCCAGGAACTCTTGGAAGCCCTGGACACCCATGCTTCGTCGGTGGGCAGACGAGACAGCGGCTGCGCGAGCAGGCTAGGCGACGATCTGGGCGCGAAGCTGGGGGCGGGCGCGTGCGCACTCCGCGGGGGGCAAAGGGGGGCGGGAAAAGGATTCCCGAGGGGAGGGGTGAGGAAGCGAGGGAATGAGGGCGGGGAGAGGAGGAAACCACAAATTGGATTTGGGTAGAGAGAAGAGGAGAGGCGGACCGGACCCGGGAGAGGCTGGGAGGATAAAAGCGAGGATGGGCTCTAGTCACTTCTCTTTTTTCTCCTTTCCGGTCGCTCTTCTTCGCGCTTTAGAAAGGGTGAAGCCTCTTTCTTCCACCTCCGGGAGCCATGTTGCCTCGTCTTCTCGGTGGTACACGCTTTCTAGCTGGAGGAAGGGGAGCGAGGAGGGGCGGGGCGGGGAGAGGGGCATCTTGGTAGTTGTAGTCTTCTTTATGGCCTTGGTATGTAGTCGAGGAACCAGAATACCACCCTTCTCAGCCCTTGTGCTCACAGGGTCTCAGGAAGCGGGGCGTGATGATGAGTGTTTAGGAGTTGCACTCCAGCTCCTTGCATCCCATTGAGCTGCTTAGGTTATTTACTGCTTTTTCCTGGAAAAAGAGTTTTGGGGGAAGGATTGATGCATCATGGGAATGGAAGTTAGAGTGGATTGACTGAACTCAGCTAAAGTGAGCTAAAACTCCCCGGGAGGGAGGATTTTCCCCTTAGTGGAAAGATGATATGTAAAAGAGCTGTTGGTCCCAATTAAGAAAGACGTAACTGGTCGGGCGCGGTGGCTCACGCCTGTAATCCCTCTGAGGCGGTTGGATCACGAGGTCAGGAAATGGAGACCATAGCGGCCAACATGGTGAAACCCCGTCTCTACTAAAAATAAAAAATTAGCCGGTGTGGTGGCACGTGCCTGTAATCCCAGCTACTCGGGAGGCTGAGGCAGGAGAATAGCTTGAACCTGGGAGGTGGAGGTTGCAGTGAGCCAAGATCACGTCACTGTACTCCAGCCTGGTGACAGAGCCAGACTCCATCTCAAAAAAAATAAAGAAAAAGAAAAACTTACATTATTTACTTGCCTAAGGCAATGCAGAGACAAAATAAAATCGAATATCCTTGCCCTAAGCATCTCTTTGGGCAGGGAGATAATTACCAACACAAATTACATTACAAGTTGTCCCTTTTTGGTACTCCCAGATCTATGTCCTATGGTTAGGGCCTTTGGTTTCCAAACTTCATTGTGTTTTAGTCTGTCGGGAGCTTTTCTAAATAGCTGCAAGGGCTCTAATTTCAGGTGTATAGAGTCATAATCTTTTGAAAAATGTATTTTCAACATACTGAGATGAAACAGATGCAGTGCCTGTCTTCTTTCTGGCTTTTAGGGCCGGCCCACTCTTTCAGCAGGAATAGAGCAGAAAACAAGATCTGAAATGAGTAGTAGCCAGATCTGGCTTGGAACTTACTGGAAGGTAGGAGATAATGGCAGGCAGAGTTAGACTGCAGAAGTGCAGAACCCAAGAGTTATCAGGATAAATGAAATAGGGGAATACTCTGTTAGGATGCAAAAGCAAAAAAGCTTCAAGCTACATAAAAGAAATTCTAAAATAGTGGAGATGGAACAAGCCAGATTGTCAAAGAATAAGTAGATGGCAAGGCAGTGTACATAGTTAACTCTTGAAAGCAAGCAGTGAAAGGAGAGAGCAGTGGCTTGAAGGGATGAAGGATGGAAGGAATGGAGGTTTTTTAGTATAATGGACACCTGTGGGACTGTCTGCCCAGGCCCTCTTTTCCGGGAATTGACCCTCCCCTTCCCGCATTTATAGGGTTATGACAAAAACTGCCATGTTCCTATAACCATAGCTTATTGGGTCAGAGGTGGGCACCTAATCCAACCTGGGGCAATCAAAATCTCATTTTCTAGAAATCTGGAATTGGACCAGAGATATCAGCTTTTCTCTAAGTGTAAAGCTTGGAAGCTGTCAACTAATTTTCCCACCAGAGGGACAGAAGTGAAAGATGCTGGTCTGCAGAAAGAGAGAAAAAATACAGACTTTCCGAGAAGAGCAGAGGTGAGAAATAGAGTCTGCATTGTGTTCAAGTCCCAGGTTCCAGATAATGCAGTAGTGTGATTACAGCTCACTGCAGCCTCGGCTTTATTTTTTGTAGAGACCCTAAAATGTGGAACAGATAAGATCAGAGACCTCTGCATCAGTTGATGGGAAGGAAGTTGGTATTCTGTGTTATTTGGCAGTGAAGCATTTGCTTATTGCTCTTGGGACTCAAAACAGCAGCCCCTTTGCTTGTATCAAGAGATCTGCATTTGCTGAGGGTCAGATATTCATTGGCCTTGCTGAATTACAGCAGAATCTCAATCTTGCCTCAAAGGTTTCACCAGTTAGGAAACTGGCATCAAGGCAATTGGAATGAAGTTATCTATATCTGCCTCCTAAGTAGTACTCCTTGTTCTCCAGCTCTCCTAAATGTGACGAATAGAAGCCACAACAGGATGATCCAGGCTATTCCCTTTAGCAGATCTGAAGCTTCAAAGAGCCTAACTTGGCAAGATTCTTGGCACTTGTTTTTAGCATTCTGAGTCTCCTCAGATGAAACCAGCAGGCAGTCAAATAAGGTTTTAAAGAAGCTGTATCACTAGAAAATCAAATCTGTGAATAGGGGCCATAATTGATCAGCCAGAGCAGTGATTCTCTCTCTTTTTTTTTTTTTTTTGAGATGGAGTCTCACTCTGTCGCCTAGGCTGGAGTACAGTGGCGTGATCTCGGCTCACTGCAACCTACACTTCCCAGGTTCAAGCAATCAAGCGATTCTTCTGCCTCAGCCTCCCGAGTAGCTGGGACTACAGGCATGCGCCAGCACGCCTGGCTAATTTTTGTATTTTTAGTAGAGACGGGGTTTCACCATGTTGGCCAGGGTGGTCTTGAACTCCTGGCCTCAAGTAATCTGCCCGCCTTGGCCTCCCAAAGCGCTGGGATTACAGGAATGAGCCACCGTGCCCGACCAGAGCAGTGATTCTCAAAAGTATGTCTCTGGAGCAAGCACATCAGCATCACCTGCAAACTATTAGAAATGTACATTTTCAGGCTTCACCTCAGACCTCCAGGATCAGAAACTCTGAGTGTGGGGCCAGAAATCTGTGGTTTAAGTAACATTAGTTAAAGCAGTGAAGACAGATTTTATTCAGTAACTACTGACAGAAGAGGAAAGAGCTGAGCTTCATTCTGATTTGCACAGAGGTTACTGGGCATTTTAGAGGGAAAATGAGGGAGTAGGGAGGGAAAGCAAGCAGGGACTCAGTAGAGTCATGGAAGTGAAAAATTACAGAGGGTTTGTCGGTGTAAATGTGATTAGGCCAGCTGTGTCTGCTACCTGGCAATTACTGAAGTTAGATTTTTATCCTCCCGGGGGCTGGGAGACAGAGGCCCTACCCTACATTTCAAAGGACTGGCTTCTAGGCCCTTGAGAAACAGACACTCTGTAGTTTGTAGGAAGTACATAAACATCTCAAAGGAACAGAGGAAGGATTTACAATTCTAAGCCCCTTTTTACTAAATGCCCTCAGAAAGGGAAGCAGGCCAGGTTTGGTGGCCCACACCTGTAATCCCAGCACTTTGGGAGGCCCAGGCAGGTGGATCACCTGAGGTCAGGAGTTGGAGACCAGCCAGGCCAACATGGTGAAACCCCTTCTCTATTAAAAATACAAAAAAGTTAGCCGGGCATGGTGGCACAAACTTGTAATCCCAGCTACTGGGCAGGCTGAAGCAGGTGAATTGCTTGAACCCAGGAGGTGGAGGTTGCAGTGAGCTGAGATTGTACCACTGTACTCCAGCCTGGGTGACGGAGAGAGACTCCATCTCAAAAAATAAATAAAAATAAAAATAAATAAATAAATAAAATAAAGAGAAACTGAGGCCTATCCTCAGGTGTAGACTAGAACAAACTGAAAGTTTTTCCCGACAGGGAATTCAAAAGTGAGCTAGGGCTGGGTACAGTGGCTCATGCCTGTTAATCCCACGCTTTGGGAGGCTGAAGCGGGCAGATCACTCGAGGTCAGAGTTCGAGATCAGCCTGGCCAACATGGCGAAACCCCATCTCTACTCAAAACACAAAAATTAGCCGGGCCTGGTGGCGCACGCCTGTAATCCCAGCTACTTGGGAGGCTGAGGCACGAGAATCACTTGAGCCTGGGAGGTGGAGGTTGCAGTGAGCTGAGATTGTGCCTCTGCACTGCAGCCTGCTCAGTAGAGTGAGACTCCGTCTCAAAAAACAAAGCAAAAAGTGAGCTGGGTCTTCTCAGGGATTCAATCTTAGACTGTCAGAAACCATGCTAATGTTTGGTGAAGTCTCAGTGCAGGGGTTTGAATTGAGTGTACCTGCTGAGTTTTTGCAGGTCTTACTTAATAGCACTTTAGGTGAACTCTTGAGTTTGAGAATCACTGCTTTTCTAGAACATACTCTTAGCCCCATGTCCAGACTGGTTAAGCAAAGAGGTACATCAGTAAATTGGTTGCCATTTTTTATATGCCTGTAATTTCTTTTATTCCAATCCAGGTGGAAATGGACCTGGTGGCTGATAATAGTGTGACCCCTCCTTTCCTAAATAGGCTTTTTTTTTTAGATGAAGTCTCGTTCTGTCGCCAGGCTGGAGTGCAGTGGCGCGATCTTGGCTCACTGCAACCTCCGCCTTCTGGGTTCAAGTGATTCTCCTGCCTCATCTTCCCTAGTAGCTGGGACTACAGGCATGTGGCACCACACCCAGCTAATTTTTGTATTTTTAGTAGAGACGGAGTTTCACCACGTTGGCCAGGATGGCCTCAGTCTCTTGGCCTCCCAGAATGCTGGGATTACAGGCGTGAGCCACTGTGCCTGGCCTAATGGACTTTTTTTTTTTGAGACGGAGTCTCACTCTGTCGCCCAAGCTGGAGTGCGGTGGTGGGATCTGGGCTCACTGCAACCTCCGCCTCCCAGGCTTAAGCAGTTCTTGTGCCTCAGCCTCCCCAGTAACTGGGATTACAGGTACACGCCACCACGCCTGGCTAATTTTTGTAGTTTTAGTAGAGATGGTGTTTCACCATGTTGGCCAAGCTGGTCTCTAATTGTTGGCCTCAAGTGATCTGCCCGCCTTTGCCTCCCAAAGTGCTGGCATCATAGGCGTGAGCTACCGTGCTGGCCCCTGAAAGGGCATTCTGACTGTGGTTATCTAATTATTTCTCTACTCTTGCATATTAGATCTATTGGTGGCAATTAAGTTTATCAGAGGTTGTGAGATCAAGAGCAAGAGCAGCCGTATTTAGATTGTCACCAAACTAGAGGAGGAAAGAATATGTCCTTGCCATACCATTGCTTCTGAATGCAGTAGTTGAATAAGACCAGCAGTTGTACATGGCTAATGTTAGGTGCTAGCATTTTGGGAATTGTAGGTATGGGGAAAATAGCATGTTTATAGGACAGCCAAGAGGAGGTTTATAGGTAAATATTTATTAGACTGTCTCTGCAGCACCCCTTTTTTACCACCTTATCTACCTTATCCTCATGGTTGCAGCAGGAGCCATCCTTTAGGGACGTTCCCAGAGAATTTGACTGAGCTGGAGGAGAAGACATGAAAAATCCTGGCTGTATTCAGACACCTGGTTCATTTGTTCCTAAGGCCCACCTGTATTATCCCTGGGTTCTATGAGGCAACCCTATCTTTATAAATTCCCATTTTTGCTTAAACTTGTTCAAATTGTGTTTGTACTACTTAAATATAAGATTCCTAACATAAATAGTACAGGAGAAACTATACAGGACGGAAGTCATAGAATAGTATTTCAGAATGTGTGCTTTGGAGCCAAGAACTGGTTTCCCATACCAGTTCAACTTGTTATTAGCTGTATAGTTTTAACAAGTTGCTTAGCCTCTTGTACCCTTCCTGTATCTGTGAAGTGGGGGCTCATTAATTTATTCAACAGATTTATTTAATACCTACTACATGCCAGGAATAAAGCTGGGCACTGGAAGAAAACAGTTTTAAAGACAGTCAAGGAGCACAGAAAGGTGACAACTAATGATCACTTAGGAGCTTGTGAAAATTAAATGACATTGTAGAGCACTAGCATAATAACTGGCACAATAAGCACCTAATAAATGTTAACTCTTATGAAGGGTGGGGAGAAGCATAAAGAGGTTATATGGAGAGTTCACATCAAACTCAATCTTATGTTACCATTCCACCGAAGTAGGAACTAGCTGTTCAGTTTCTGAAAGAGGTCCACTTAGGTTTCCCTATTGCCCAAATCCTTGGGGCCTCTTTGAGAGGCTATGAGGTCATAGAGTTATAGAAAATAATTCATCAGAAGGTCTAATGAGGTTGCCATATTGCTTGTGTTACTTGAATCAGCAACTGGCTGATAGTAGGGAAGTCATTTATTTGATTAGTAAACAATGACAGTGGTTCTCAACCCAAGTCACTTATCAGTGTCACCTGGGAAGCTTTTTAAGATGATGGTGATTCTAGAGATGGGGCCCAGACACTAAATTTAAAAATTTTATTTTTAATTGTAAAATACACATAAAATTTACCATCATAACCATTTTTAAGTATATGGTTCAGTAATATTAAGTATATTCATATTGTTGTGCAACTAAAACATTTTTAAAAATAGTTCCCAAGGTGATTCTAATATGCAGTCAGGGTTGAGAACCACTGAGCTTGAATGGAGAATGTTTTTACTGGTTAAATTCCTAAGCCTACTTCCTCATTTGTAATATGCATGTGAGCTAGTCCTTTCCAATTCCAAAATCTTATGATAGTCTTTTCTCCACCTAGCCCAAGGTCTTGCTCCTATCTAGACCATCATTTATGCTATACTTCACTCCTGTCTTGAGCTCCTGTTATAATATCCATCTTCTCCCTACTCCCCAACTACTTCACCTCTTTCTAAACTCTAGTCACAGATGTAATTCTGTTATGTCATTCTGTGTGTGTGTGACGGAGTCTCACTCTGTTGCCAGGCTGGCGTGCAGTGGTGTGATCTTGGTTCACTGCAACCTCCACCTCCCGGGTTCAAGCGATTCTCCTGCCTCAGCCTCCTGAGTAGCTGGGACTGCAGGTGTGTGCCACCATGTCTGGCTAATTTTTGTATTTTTAGCAGAGACAGGGTTTCACCATGTTGGCCAGGATGGTCTCGATCTCTTGACCTTGTGATCCGCCCACCTCAGGTCCGAAAAGTGCTGGGATTACAGGTGTGAGCCACTGCGCCTGGCCTGTTATCTCACTCTTTTACCAAGTGGTGCTCATTAATGATGGCATATTTTAAAAGGGTGTATGCTGGTCTTATTCCCTGACTTAAACACTCTCACCTCTACACCTCACTTTATTATATCATCTTGCCCCTTTTGGGCCAACACCCAATTTTTTCCACCAACAGACTTATGTTGACCCACGGAACGAGTTCAGTTTTTTTGTCACCTCTGTTTTGTCCTCATTTAAAATAATGATCTTTAAGGTCCCTTGTGTAAGTTATTTGAGCAAACCTACTATGTATCAGGCACAGTGATAAGCCCTTTATGTGCTTTTTCATTCAACCTCAAAACAACCTCACTGAGGGAATTATCCTTTTTACAGGTAAGGAAATTGAAGCTAAAAAGTTAAGCAATTTTCCCAAGTCCATAAGATAGAATACAACTACAGGTCTGCTTGACTCCAAAAGGTATCTGTATTAACTATAATCAGAATCAGGGCCCATTTCCAAACCAGTTTAATTTCCCAAGTGCAAGTTTACTGTGAAAGTCACCAGTGATATATAACAATAAGTGCAATTAGTAAATTAGAGACAGTGTTGGTTGCCTTAACACGTCTCATTTAATACTCATAACCACTTCATTTTACAAGTGAGGAAATATAAGTTTGAGAGGTCTGTGAATAAAAAAAAAAAAAACACATGCTTATTCCACATGTACCTTGTTGCCTCCCTTTAGGGATCACCTAATATAGAATGACTCACAGTCATTGGGTCAGCAAATCAAGATAACATATATTTAAAAACACTTTTAAAATACTCATCTAATCTTGAATATTTCTGATAGGCCTATTACTCTTCATCCAGGGTTGTTTGCATAAGCATATGTATGTCCTTCTCCCTAAGTTACCAGATGAGCAAGTGATCTGACCCAGTCTGAGTTTCTCAAGTCAGAGTGACGAATGATAAGTGTGGGAGGGAGATTTCCAAATATGTGTTGTTCTAAAGGTGGACCATACACATTATCAACATGAAAGGAAATACTCCTTAATAAGTTTGTGCATAGGGAACACTTTGAATCCTTGCTTGGGCCATAAAAACCTCCTTCTGAAACTATGAAATAAGCACTGATACAACTTCATGAAAGACATTGTAAAAAGTGTTCATACGGGCTGGGGGCAGTGGCTCATGCCTGTAATCCCAGCACTTTGGAAGGCCGAGATGGGAGGATTGCTTGAGCCTAGGAGATCAAGACCAGCCTGGGCAACATGCTGAAAACCCATCTCTAAGAAAAATACAAAAATTAGCCGGGTGTGGTGGCGCGTGCCTGTGCTCCCAGCTACTTGGGGAACTGAGGTGGGAGGATCATTTGAACCCAGGATGTTGAGGCTGCAGTGAGCCATAATTGCGCCACTGCACTCTAGCCTGGGTGACAGAATGAGACTTTGTCTCAAAAAAAAAAAAAAAAAAAAAAAGACCAGTGGGCCAGGCAAGGTGGCTCACGCCTGTAATCCCAGCACTTTGGAAGGCCAAGGCGGGTAGATCACGAGGTCAGGAGTTCAAGACCAGCCTGGCCAATATGGTGACATCCCATCTCTACTAAAAATACAAAAATTAGTCGGGCATGGTGGTGGCGCACGCCTATAGTCCTAGCTACTTGGGAGGCTGAGGCAGAAGAATCGCTGGAATCCGGGAGGTAGAGGATGCAGTAAGCTGAGACTGCACCATTGCACTCCAGCCTGGGCGACAGAGAGATTCCATCTAAAAAAAAAAAAAAAAGTGTGTACATACAAATCCTATTAGATAAGGGCCTACTCTAAATGTATCTCAATTATTATGCATGTAGTACACCTGAGAATCAGTGTGGCCTAGGGTTTTTCCCATGAGCTGTGCAGACAGACAGACCTGGGTGTGGATCCAGGCTTCACCACTGACTAAGTATGTGGCCCTAGCAACTTCTTTAATCTCTCTGATCCTCAAATTTGCATTGTAAGTGGAAATAGTAACAGACCTATCTTATAGGATTTTGTGTGAATTAAAAATATCGCAGGTAAAAGCCTAGCTAACACAGTATGTGTTCAGTAAATAAGAGCGACTGTTACAATTATGGCTCAAGTACAAGTGTGAAAATGAAGTCCAACTCAATTTGTTGGAACTGTAAATCAAGAGGTAACACGCAGCTTGGTTAGTTTTTTTAGGCCAGCATAGTTTACAGGACTAAATGTTCTAAATCTGCTAAATTACATTTGGTAAATGAAGAACCAGTTTTAGCCAGATGATTGCAGTGACTATGGCAGCATTTTAATAAGATAACATACTCATTTTAACACAGCCTTTATTTTCTGTTTCAAAACAGAATTTCCAGGAAACAAAACAAAATACTTACAATGGCTGGGTACAAATGAAATAAAAATCACAGTTTCAAAGAACCAAAATCAGACAGTTGCTGAAAGGCAGATCACTTGGTTTACCCCAAAAAAAGGTTAATGTCAAAAAGGATTAAAATTAAGTTTAACAACATTCTATATAATGCTACATTCCCCAATTAAGAAAGGAGAGTTCACATATACAACTAAATGTTAAGTGTGGAGAAGAGGGTGAAATTCTGCATACTTCATAGTAAATTATGCTGAAAGTTTATTAATTGCATAAACTTCCTGAGTGGCTCCCATGCTGCACTAGGTCTACATGCTTAATATATGAAACAAATTATAGCTTTAGGTGATTGAGCATGACAGACCTTGAACAACTGCACTTTCCAGTTAGTCACTATATCTGCTGAGGGTATGTTCTGGACCACAAACCTCAATCTCAAATCTTGAGTTATAGTGGAAAAGAAATTCAACTTAAAAAAAAACTAGAGGATGACAAGCACGCATTTAGGAGTTTAGTTTACAATGGCACATTTTTTTCTCAGAACCCAGTTTCTCTCTTCCCTTCTTGCTTGACTTTTAGCCTTGTTTGAATTTTTTTAATTAAAAGAAAACCTTCCAGAATAGGAGCTGTTGGTTTGTACACTTGTCTAGCTATCTTAGTTGAAAATAACTTTAGTGTAACCTAGTTACTATCCCAGGCTCCTTCATATATTGGCTGTCAGGGTTCCTGACCAATGTTTGTGTTCATCTTTCACATACAAAGACTATTTCCAGGGTGACCTGAAGGCATTTGGCTCCATAAAAATTTCATACTAATTTCAATTCAAAGGATTTTATCAAGTTTGAGTGTTACTATCTTACAATCTGCATTTTAAAAAATTTCAATCTTAGAAATTATACCTATCAAATCAAAGGCCTTTTCTACACACCACCCCCCTTTTCTGATTCCTCTTCTAAACAAAGGGAGGGGTGGAACAAGTCCTTGATAAACTACAGATTCCAAAAACAATCTATTCTAGAAAATGGCCTGCATACTACCTCAAATAGTTCAAGTTTTTCTGACCCAAACAAGATAAAATAACTGAATCCCAAAATGATGGCAAATATACCTCAGGAATGTACTTATGCATAATGACTGAAATACAGTATTTACCAATATTAAATATGCTGTAGTGTTACACAGTAAACATGTGAAACAAGGAACATCTGGTTACAAACATTTGCTGAGTTTTCAAGGAAAAAAAAAAGGAATGCATCATTTTCACTCAGAAAAGACAGCGAAGAAGAAAGTCAATGCTTCCATAAACTTTAGAGATTGGATAAAGTTATATAAAACCCTTACTATCAACTACATTTCAACTAAATGCATTTGGCCGTTTTAAGGTAACCAAATATCACTGCAAATACCTAGCACTGTGCTAATATATGTTGAATGATAGGCCATTGCTGAAGGATTTGTCAAATATTTCACTGTGGTAGTTAAAGCAATTTCAACCCATTGCCCTTTAGGCACACAGACGAGAAATGCATCTCTAATAAAAAATGCAAAGTTATAGGCACTGGATTGTCTAATTCAGGTACTTTCTTACCATTTGTTTATTTTATAACTAACTCCTACACCTAAGTCCTATATTGCCACCAATTTCAATTATTATTCTGCTCTCCACCCCCAAATCCCCAAAGCATATTTCACAGAAGCACATGGCTGTCCACTTAAACACAGATTGGTGGCAGAGTGATGATCCCTCTCATCTCAAACTGTTGGCTAGCACTGGGAAAAAGAGGCAGACCAGATTTATAATCTGAAAGAATACTGAGAATCAAGGCAAAAAAGCAAGTTTCACAGGCAGTGTTTACTTGTGCACCCAAAACAGCACTGAAAACGAGGTAGTTAAACAAAATTAATTGGACTAGAATTAAATCTGGGGTTCTAAAATGATACATCCCATCAAACTGTACATAACACTCCACGCTCAATCCAAAAATCACAGCAGAAAAGTGCCTTTTAAACTTTCACAGATAATTTTGCAGTCAAACCATTAGAATTCATGCTTGATATAAAACTGGCAAGGAAGGGATGAAAAACAGAATGAATATTTGTTATATTACAGCAAATTACCTTAAATAGTGATTCAAGACTGCTACAAATATACATAGGGTTATTTTCATTAGATTTACACCAATACTGGTTTCATATTCTTATGATGTTACACCCAACTTCACAGACATAGCAGCAGGTACTTCATGATGAAATGCTCACATTGCCACATATGGAGATACAGTACTATTCATCAGACTTGCACTTTGAGAAGTAAACATGGTGGCTGGACATACAGACTATCCTCTGAATAAACTTTACAAGCAGGATGGTTAAGTACAACCATTTTCTCCTCTACAAGAAGGAAAATGAAAAGGAAAGGTTTGTATGTTTTTTGGAAAGGAAGGCCCTTTTTATATAGTAGGCTCTTTGTTAAGAAGGGAATTTCTGAGCTTTATCTCAAGTTAATTATTTCTGGGGCAGAAAAGTATCTCAGACAAGGATGAAAATAGCACTATTACATGATTTAGCAAAATTATGACATAATGCAAAACCCCTGGATAGAAAACTAGCCAGTATTTACAGTCAAAGTGACTATAATCTGAACCAAACATGTAAGTCATGGGAAAAAATAATTTTAATAAAACCCCACAGTGATGAGAATAACATTGTTTTCTCCACTTCTGCACAAGCTCACTTTTTTTTCTGTATTTTTAAATGTACACGTTATACATAATATATATGATAACCCAGTTACTGCAGTCAGCATGGAGACAGCAGTACACTATTCACCATCTTCAAACTTTGGAAGACTACTTTTCTTTCCAGCAAAAACCTGAAAAGATTGTAAATATTACAAGGCACTGCAAGAGTCTGCAGGCAAACAAGAATGATGAATTATATGTGGAATACAGGTGGTGGCCAAAGGCAGAACATATGATGTAGAGCAGTCATTAATTCATGTAATTGTACATGTCAGCCATGGAGCTTTTTTCATCCTGGGGTACACTGTTTAAAATGATTGTGACTAGAGAAGAAGGGGTCCTAAAATCTGCAGTATTTTCACTTTATAGGTTGTATGTCTCAGTGTAATTACACAAAGCCAACTTTTTATAATGAAACACAAGCAGTTTTAAAGAATTAGGGATTTTAGGAGCATTGTTTTTATACATATGGAAAACAGTGCAATGCAAGCATTTGCATTACACAAATGTCCTAAAATCACTTCAAATTGCAAACCAATACTGTACAAGAAATTTGAAGAATCTGTACTTAACATTTGGAAAGACTCATACAAAACAGAGCATGTTCTATGAAAAGAAACAGTGGATCTTATCAACAGCAATTCTCAAAATGCTGCCCTAGATGCCTCAAATTATAGTGACAGAATCTTCTTGATAATGGATGTGATCCTCAGGTAAGCAACATAAGACACTTTTTTTTTTTTTTTTGGAAAAGAGGTACTGAATGTCACAAAATAGACTGTGCAAAAAAAAAAAAAAAAGTACACCCATTAAGTTTTCCTCATTACCTGGCAAGCCCATGGGGTACAATTTTTAGAAGAATACGGAGGAAAATCTGTTAACAGTAATGTTGGGTAACAATTTGGAATGTTTAGTAGTAGACAGAACTCCTAATTAGGTAAACGTGTATTTAGAAACGACCTCGAAGTCTTCAGAGTGGAAGGTAAGTAATTTGAACATGAATACTTAGTTGGTAAATACCATTTTAAGAATTCTATTTGGGTTTCACAGACTGAGCATTAGGTAACCCTGTGACTAGCCTTTAACATTATTATAGTTAACCTTCTTAAAAACCAAAGGTGTACATTTTGACATTGCCTCCCCTCCTCCTAAAACTGGATAAAACCCAGTAAAGTGCAACTTGACAGTGATCTCTCTCAGATTCTAAAGAGGCTGCCAAACTCATTTAAGATCTAAAATCATCTAAGATACTATAGATACTAAAAAGAAATTCTAACATCTAAAAATGGTAATTAAAAAAAGAGCTAAGGACAACTTAAATAGTATCCTTCTAGGGTCTACTGTCTCACTGCAGGACAGTGTATATCCCACATCTCTGAGAACCCTGTAAAGCCAGTGTTTCATATGTAAGTCTCAAAACCTACTGTGTCAAGTAAATTTCACTTCAGAAGAATGGACTGAGGTGTAGCTTTAATCCCCCTTGTTAGGAATACAAGGATTCCCCCCAAATGAGATTCATATCAGCTGCAATATATGCTTTGCAAAAGAATGCAAGCCAAACCAATACCTCTCAGATGTTCAAAACCAATGTAGTATGCATGTGAGAAACAAGGAGACAGCTGCTTTGAATTATTACTGAAATCCTAAAACAACAGCAGTATCTGCAGAATCAAGGAACTGTTACAGTTCTGTTTTTTTCCTTTCCCTCTGTCTCATCCAAAACAAGGCTTCATCCTACTGCTGTGATGACGGGAAATCAAATTTAAAAAGGGCTCATGTTCTGTATTGGTTGACAAAATTGTAATTTTTTGGGGGGCCAGGAGGATCCTGGGTTAGGGATTCGAGATAGTCCAGTAGCATAGTGAAACCTCATCTCTACAATGCAAAGTGGCAGGCATGGTGGCTGAGCCTGTAGTCATCTCAGCTACTCAGGAGGCTGAGGCAGGAGAATCGCTTAGACAGGAGGCAGAGGTTGCAGAAGCGGTGAGCGAGATCCTGCCTCCAGCCTGAAGGCGACAGAAAGTCCATGCCGAAAAAAGTTACTCTAATTTTATACACCAAAATGTTTCCTGCAGCAAGTTACCCTGCCTTCTGTGAAAGGTAAACCTAAGACAAACATGTGAAGATCCCATAAGACTCTGGCTGATGGAGGGTCTCAGTTCATCCACATTTGGGAAGAATCAATCTAAATAATTTTTAAACATTTTTAAAGAAAAGTATCCAGCTGCAGATAGCAGCAGTAAAAAAAAAAAAAGGTGGGGCTGGGGAGCTTCTCAACAATTCATGGAAAGTGTCCTGGAAATGGTAATGCTCAAGCTGAGCTTATTAAAGCATTCTGAACAGTATTTTTAAAAAATCAAGTATCAAAGAGGATAGAATTTGAAGTGAAAAAACATTTCTGTGTGCAGTGTTCTATGTGCAAACTGCACATTTCTACAGAATGATGAGCTGTATCAAATACCACACTGGAACAAAAAATATATAGTCTAAAGTAAACTCAAATGAGGGAAAATATGACAGAACCCAAGAAGAAGAAACTTTAATATCTTAGGTGTCCTGAAAATAATTCTGAAAAAACCTCCCTTATCATAATCTACTCTGATTCATTTAGGACCAGGAGGGATTGTGGCAGGATTCTGCACTGATGAAGTTGGAAATGCCTGCATATTCCCTGGCTGGAATGGTCCCCCAGATTGGGTGGGAATTACTACAGACTGTTGTGTTGTTCCTGAAATTCCTACCCACTGTACTGGATACCCCGCCCCACCCACAGCATTATACTGACAAACATGAGGCATTCCATATGATGATAATGGCCCAGGAAATGAAGGGAGTGAGAGTCCTTGTGGCAAGGAAGTTGGGACAGCTCCACGGATTTGGGACAGAGAAGAAATCCATGTTGATGTGTAGCCCATAGTAGATGGAGTATTCTAACAAAAACAAAAATAAAAACAAAAGATCAGTTTATTTGGTATATGCTTTTATCAGTCTATATTCCTTCCTATTCTTTTTTTTTCTATTGCTGCTGCACAAATTAATATTCCTTCCTAGTCTTTTTGGCATACTATTCCTATTATTACTATCAGGGACTACCATTTTTGGAGTACCTTTCCGTGTGCTAACCATAATTATGTACCTTAATTAATGCCATCTTCCCTGCCTTACATTTTTATAGTTATTTCCATGCATATGTACATAGAAAGATATTTGACATGATGTTTATCTGAAGTTAATGAAAATTATTTCTGGGTGGTGGAATTTGAAGGTGATATTTTAAAATTTGTACTTTTCTGCACTGATTAAATTATATAATGAACATTATTAGTTTACAGATAACCTGATTTTTTAAAGAAGACAAATTGGAGAGGTTATACATTTTCTCTTGGATATTTCAAAGGCATCTCAGAAACAAATGCGTGGAAATCAAATGTGTGATCTTTCTCTACCAAAGCACACTGCTCACATTCCCCATCTCGGTGATTGGTACACTAGCATAGTATCTAGTTATGTGAGTCAGAAACCTAGCCTTCATACCTCCCCTTCACCATACATCCATTCCATCACCAAATCTTGTCCATTTAATCTCTTAAGCATTTTTTGGAATCTGTTCACTTCTTTTCAACTCAACTTTTCCCATTTTCCAGACCAGTTAAGACTAATTCTTAACTGGTCTGCCAACATCTACCCTTACCTCCAATAAATAATCCTTTTCTCTTGCTTGAGTCAGAGTCATTTTTTCAAAAATCAAGTCTGATCATGTCAACCCTAGGGCTTAAATGGCTATTCATCTTTCTTAAAATACAGACGGCTGGGCGCGGTGGCTCACGCCTGTAATCCCAGCACTTTGGGAGGCCAAGGCGGGTGGATCACCTGAGGTCAGGAGTTCGAGACCAGCCTGGCCAACATGATGAAACCCTGTCTCTACTAAAAACTAAAAAATTAGCCGGGTATGGTGGCGAGCGCCCGTAATCCCAGCTACTCAGGACGCTGAGGCAGGAGAATTGTTGAACCTGGGAGGCGTAGGTTGCAGTGAGTGGAGATCGCGCCATTGCACTCCAGCCTGGGCAACAAGAGTGAAACTCCATCTCAAAAAAATAAAAACAAACAAACTAACTAACAAAAAATACAAAGTTCCTTATCATTACACTTTTAAGACTCCATCTACCTTAGATCCATTGTGCACTAACTCCTCTTTGCTAACTAACTTCACTTCAGCCAAACTGGTCTACTTTCAATCCCTTCATGCTCCTTTCCTCATACAGGGCTTTTGCATATGTGATCCCTTTCCACATGGAATCATTATTCCCTCCTCTTTTCACCTAGTTAACACCTATTCATCCTTCAGATCTCTGCTTAATCATCACTTGCTCAGTGAAGCTTTCCTTGACTTTCCTTTAAGAGGTCAAATTTCCCTTATTGTAGCCTATATCTTTCTTTTGTAGTTCTTATTACAGTTGCAATTTTATATTTGTATATGCAATTCTGTTATGTCTAACTAACTGTCTTAGCAGAGCATAAATTCCATGAGGGTAGGGATCACACTTGTTTTTACTCACCAAACCCATGTCTAGCGGAGGGCTTGGTACGTAACTGTTAAGCAAACAAGTATTTCTAAGTAAGGACACAGAGCAGTAAAATGTCAGAGCATTAGTGAGATGGGCTTGCCACACAAAAGATATAACCAACTGAACCTACAAATATAAAAACAGTTACTATATATAGGGTACCTACTATGTAGCACCTATAAAGGTACAGCTTCATAGGTGTTATCTCATTTAATCCTCATACCAATCCTGTAAGGCAGGTATTCTGTTTGAAAGACATGAAAACTGAGGCAGAGATAGATCAAATGACTTTTCTAAAGTCACACAACTAGTAAGTGACTGAGCTGACATTACAACCCAAGTCTGTTAAATGACCTTCACTACTTTTATTCACACACCATTTTCTACTCACCCTTCCTCCAAACATCCTCCATTATACTCCAGTAAACAGCCCTCCAACTAGTCAACAAAAGCCTCCATTCACACAGTACTCAGAGGTTCTCTCACTGGCAGTACAAATGCATTTATGTCTTGAAATTTGCCTCTAAAGGCTTCCAATTTTCACAATGGTGATGCTATCTGTGTATAAATTGGTGCCACAAGTAAGATAAATATACAGAGCTCCCAAGGAGATATACTGCTCACTAATTTGGGAAATCGAGGATTTTGAAAATTTTTATTCAATATTAACAATAAATGCATTATTCCTTTAACAAACTATATGATGATATATGTATAAAAATACATGTACACAAATATAACACACAGAGATAAATCTCTTTCAATTAAAGGGGTTAAAATTCTAAGCCCTGATTCCATTTTAATAGGTTTACTCATTTTGAAAAAAAAAAGTCACTTACTTTAAAAATACAAAAACACAGAAATGTACGAGGTAAAATAAGGCCTAAATTCCACCATCCAGCATATTTTTCATGGCTTTTCATATTTATGCATATCTATTTTGCATAAATTCTATGTATGCTGTTCTCTAAGCCTGACTTCTTCCTACTCCAGAATGCACTGTGGGCATCTTTCTTCATTTCATTGCATGTACACCTGACTAAGGGCACATGCAATAACTAGGCATCTTTTCTTTAAAACACCTCTTATAATATTCTAGCTTAAAGAACTTTAAAATTCTTTTTCATAATGAACAAATAACTTATCAGATCTAAGAATATTGATGTGAAACATAGGAAAACTTTTCCTTAAAACCCAAACTCTTCTTGGAACACTGTACTGAATTAACCTTCATTCCAGATGCTTTCTTCTTTGATCCTTGCTGGATTTTTTTTTTTTTAAACAGAACAGTCTAAAACAAGGGTCAGCGAACCACAGCCTACCACGTCTTTTTGTAAATAAGGTTTTAATGGAACAAAGTCATGCCCATTTGGTTATATATTCTCTATGGCTGCTTTTGCACTATAACAGAGTTGAGTAGTTGTAATAGTATAGCTTGAAAAGCCTAAAATATTAACTAACTGGCTCCTTCCCCCCAAAAGTTTACTGACTCATGGTCTAAAATATAATTTGCTCAAAGACATAATGAATCTAAAAAACGATAAAAGTCTCTATGTTATCAAGTCATACCACCCTCTCATAGTGACTGTAACTATAGGCCTAAGTGCATCAATTTTTATGGTTTTAGTTCTTGTAAATAAAGTAAATCGGGTATAAACAACTTACTTCATATACTTTGTTCCAGTTTTCTGTCTCTAGTTTGTGTTGACTTTGTTTAAGTTGGTTTAAACTTGGCTTAATAAGAGAATTTCCTACTGCTTCCTTTGTCCAGTCATCCACCAGCTTGTGTAAGTCATCTGTGAACATCCCTTTTTTACTGGCTGGAGACTGTTGGCATGATGCTGCATTACTCTCCACACACAGTGGATCTATAAGGAAAAAAAAACAAAAACAAAAAACAGGGAAACCATGAAAAGGAATTAAAACTGATAATCAGATAGCTCTTTGGCCAACAATGCCGTTAACAGAACCACACATGGGGTGCAATTAGGGTGAACACACACTCTAGTTTACCTGAGACATCCTGGTTTAAAGCTGTTGTCCTGGAGTAATTGCTAACAGTACACCCTTTCACTCTCAAAAGTTTCTTCTTGGCTGGGCGCAGTGGCTCACGCCTGTAATCTCAACACTTTGGGAGGCTGAGGCGGGTGGATCACGAGGTCAGGAGTTCAAGACCAGCCTGGCCAACATGGTGAAACCTCATCTCTACTAAAAATACAAAAATTAGCCAGGCGTGGTGGTGGGCGCCTGTAATCCCAGCTATTCGGGAGGCTGAGGCAGAATAGCTTGAACCTGGGAGGCGGAGGTTGCAGTGAGCTGAGATCATGCCATTGCACTCCAGCCTGGGACAGAGTGAGACTCCGTCTCAAAAAAAAAACAAAAACAAAAACAAAAACAAAACAAAAAAAACCACACACACACAAAAACAAAAAGAAAGTTTCCTCTTGTTTGGACAGCAAATTATATGGTTACCTTAGGTATAAATCAAGTGTAATAAATAGTACTCATAAAAATTAGTATAAACTCTAGTCTTTTCATCAGCTCCCTCAGATAGATACTTAGAAGAGTTAAAAAAGAATCACAGAATGTTAAAAACAAAAAAAGAGGTCTAGTGCAAGCCACTTTTATAATGGGAAAACAAGGCCCAGAATAAGTAAATTGACATGCCCAAGTTCTTGCAACTAATTACCAGCAGAGACAGGCCTGGAACTCTAAAGCCTAGACAAAGACACTCTATCTTTTCAATATACCATACTGACTTTCAAGAAGCTTCAGAAAACTAGAATCTTATTTTATTTTTTACCGATATTTCTGTCTAGGATTTAAAAAGATGAATGTGTATATCCAGAATAGCAGAAATGAAGGCACAGATGGTTTGATGAACCTCATGAGTTGTGGAGCATAAGATGTTCAAATAAATGAAAGAAATCAATTATAGAGAATTCCATAAGTATACTTTCCTAATCTGAACATCACACTAAGTCTTTACATCATAATTGAGTACTATTACTCATGCTTACGATATCATTCTCATAGAAAATATTCATAGAGTTCCAATTCCTCTGACTGAATTATAAGCCAAAAACTTAACAGAGTGGGTCTAAAATTAATTTTAGGAAATACAGTTGTGAATTTAAGCATAATAACAGTTCCAGGGATTTAACAAGCATGTGAAGATGTCTTACACATTTGTTATGGTACTTCTTTTAATCACGAAAAAATACAAAAAAAAATTGCAAGAGGTAATGCAAGAAGCTTCCATATTAATACTTTCTGAAACTTATAACAGGCCTGTGATATACACAAGTATCACTCTGTTTTATAGACGGAGAAACTGGGACCCAGAAGATTAACAACTGGAGTTACATGCTGGGGCTAGAATCCAGATATCCTGACTGTCAGGTCAGTGGGCTTTACGTTGTACTCCATCATAAATGCCAACTGCCAAGGTGGGTGGATCACCTGAGGTCAGGGGTTCGAGACCAGGCTGGCCAACATGATGAAACCCCATCTCTACTAAAAATACAAAAATTAGCTGGGTGTGGGGGTGCGCCTGTAATCCCAGCTACTCGGGAGGCTGAGGCAGGAGAATTGCTTGAACCCAGGAGGCGGAGGTTGCAGTGTGCCGAGATCACACCATTGTATTCCAGCCTGGGCAACAGAGCAAGACTCTGTCTCAAAAAATAATAATACAATAAAATAAATGCCAACTGATATAATAAAGTAGGAAATGGAAGAAGATATTTCTTAAAAAGGGAAACATGACAATCTCAATGATTGCATATGCATAGTCTGTGATTTTCTATGAACTCTGTGCTACTGAAAATTTAGATTCAAAGGTAATTAAATATTTTTGTTTGTTTGTTTTAGACAGAGTCTCGCTTTGTCACCCAAGCTGGAGTGCAGTGGCACGATCCTGGCTCACTGCAACCTCTGGCTCCTGGGTTCAAGCGATTCTCACACCTCAGCCTCCCGAGTAGCTGGAATCAAGGCATGCGCTACCACGCCCGGCTAATTTTTGTATTTTTGGTAGAGATGGGTTTCACCATGTTGGCCAGGCTGGTCTCAATCCTCTGACCTCAAGTGATCTCCCTGCCTCTGCCTCCCAAAGTGCTGGGATTACAGGTGTGAGTCACTGCTCCCAGCCTTAAATATTAAAGGGAAACACAATAATGTTGTATAAGAAGAGTTTAATGAATTAATCAGAACATTCACATATACAAGAGTTTTATAACAACATTTACTAATGTGGGGCAACCATGATATATCAAAATGACATACCAACTTGTTGGAATCCCAATTTTTCTAGGACATAAAATCCTGAGACCCAAAAGTCAGTCTATAATAAAAGCATCATTTCTTCTTGTTATTCCTTTGCACACTCAACTAATTCTCTGCTTATTCCAGCGAGGGAGCAAAGAGCACAACAAAGTTGGGGAAGACTCTGGAGCTGAAGCTTTTATAGACTGTGTTCTCAACCTAGAAGAATGTCAGCAGGTGGGATTAAAAAGAGAAGATAGCCAGAAACAGGAACATATCAATGCCCACAGTTTTGCCTATCCATCTTCTCTTAGAAATATTTTTGTGCCCAATCCCTTCAGCTTCTAAAACATTTGTTGCAGAGAGATTAGGTCTAAATGTCATTAATTTAAGAAAATTTCTGGGGCTGGCACAGTGGCTCACGCCTGTAATCCAATCATTTTGGGAGGCCAAGGTGGGTGGATCACCTGAGGTCAGGAGTTTGAGAGCAGCTTGGCCAACATGGTGAAACCCTGTCTCTACCAAAAATACAAAATTAGGCGGCCACGGTAGTGGGTGCCTGTAATTCCAGCTACTCAGGAGGCTGAGGCAGGAGAATTGCTTGAACTTGGGTGGCGGAGGTTGCAGTGAGCTGAGATCATGCTATTGCACTCCAGCCTGGGGGACAGAGTGAGATTCCATCTCAAAAAAAAAAAAAAAAAAGAACATTTCTGGGTGGGAGGGAGAAAAAGAACATTTCTCCAGTAAGGGAAATACAATGTTAGGACTCTTCTTGTGTATAACTCTGGTCTAACAAGTTATCTTAAATACTCAATTGGCAGTAAGTTAAGGCTGCTGCACTAGTGGCACAATAGCCAACAAGTGGAGGAAAACATAATTAACAAACCGAAACAAGTATTTAAATGAAACAGGGGCTAGGGCAGCAACCACTGCACTCCAGCCTGGGCGACAAAGCGAGACTGTGTCTCTTAAGCAGGCAATAGAAAGAACAACTACACACACACACAAAGTTATCAAGAACAATGTGCCATATGAAAAGGAAAAAAATGCTATTTGAATGTTATTCAGTATCTATGGTTTACATAAGGCAGGATCATTTATTTATTGATTTCATCTAAAAGTTATTCATATCATAATATAAAAGACCACTTAATTCAAAGCTCACAAGCCAGAAAGTACCCAATCAATGCATATTAAAATAAGTACTATGCAAATGTGGTTTATGATAGGTAGTAATAATATATTAACTTCAAACGTGCTCTTTAATATTCATTTCTTATTGATGAAAAGAATAAAACCAGAGTTCAGTCCTTGATGTTCTTTTTTGTTCTTTCCCCAAGGTGATGCCTATATTCAGACAGTTTCAGTGATCACTCCACTGCATTATTTCTATCTCTTATCCTATCCCTTGATTTCTCTCTTCAATCACAATCTCACAACCAACTCCCAAATGTATTTTTCTACTTGGATGTTAATAAATTATTCAATTCAGGCCAGGCACAGTGACTCACACCTGTAATCCTAGCACTTTAGGAGGCTGACACAGGAGGATTGCTTGAGGCCAGGAGTTCAAGACCAGCCTGGGCAACATAGGAGGATCTCATCTCAAAAAAAACTTGCTGGGCATGGTGGCACACACCAGTAGTCCCAGCTACTTGGGAGGTTAAGGTGGGAGGCTTGATTGAGCCCAAGAGTGCAGGGTTACAGTGACCTATGATCACGCTACTACATTCCAACCTGGGTGACAGTGAGACCCTGTCTCAAAAAAAAATTAAATTAAAAAATAAATAAATAATTCAAGTCAGTACACCTGGGGTCAAACCTATCACAATCCTGACATGACAATTGGCTTAAATGTCATACTTCTGTTAAAGATACTGAATTTTTTTCCAAACCACTCAAACTCATATCCTTTGGATCTCCCCACCAATACACACATATCCAGTCCATCACTACGTCATGAAATACCTCCTATACAATGTCTTTTGTCCACTTTCATTTCTACCATTCTATAAGCTCTTAATTATCTCATGCATAGACTACTATGATTGCAATGATCTAAATGGACTCACTCCTTGGCTCTAGCCAATATATTCTTCAAACTACCACCAGATTAATATGAATGAAGGCTGGGCACGGTGACTCACGCCTGTAATCCCAGCACTTTGGGAGGCCGAGGTGGGTGGATCACATGAGGTCAGGAGTTCGATACCAGCCTGACCAACATGGTTAAACCCTGTCTCTACTAAAAATACAAAAATTAGCTGGGCATGGTGGCACGCACCTGTAATCCCAGCTACTCGGGAGGCTGAGGCAGGAGAATCGCTTGAACCTATGAGGTGGAGGTTGCAGTGAGCCAAGATCGCACCACTGCACTCCAGCCTGGGCAACAGAGCAAGACCATGTCTCAAAACAGTAAATAAGTAAAAAATAATATGAGTGAAATGCTGTTTTCAGCTAAAATGCTGCTTTAAAAAAAAAAAAAAAAAGCTTCCGCAGTTCTTTACTGCTAACACCACCAGGATTCCCACTTGTTTAGGTGGCAAAGACCTGGGAAATCATGGTTGTCCTTGCAGAACAAGTACATTATTTTATTTATTATCCTTAAACTAACATGTATCACTTATTAAGCTTAAATATATAATTGTTTTAGATCAGATTATCTTACACTAAACACTAACATAAACATGCTGTAGGAGCTGCCAAATTTTTTTTTTTTTTGAGACAGAGTCTTGCTCTGTCACCCAGGCTGGGGTACAGTGGTGCGATCTCTGCTCACTGCAAGCTCCGCCTCCCGGGTTCTCGCCATTCTCCTGCCTCAGCCTCCCGAGTAGCTGGGACTACAGGCGCTTGCCACCACGCCTGGCTAATTTTTTGTATTTTTGGTAGAGATGGGGTTTCACTGTATTAGCCAGGATGGTCTCGATCTCCTGACCTCATGATCCACCCTCCTCGGCCTCCCAAAGTGCTGGAATTATAGGTGTGAGCCACCGCGCCCGGCCCAAATTTTTTTAAGTATAGAAGGAAAACTTTCTACTGTAAATCCTCCATTTCACCCAAGTATTTGAAAGTTATATGTCTTTCTCGCAAATCTTGCATTTTTACCATTTACATGCCTTAATATCATGAAATTGTATCTACTGACAATACTCTTTCCACTTTCCTTAATTTCAATTCTGCCCATTTATCCTTCTTTTTTTTTTTCTTCTTTTTTTGGCGAGATGGAGTTTTGCTCTTGTTGCCCAGCCTAGAGTGCAATGGCACAATCTCGGCTCACTGCAACCTCTGCCTCCCAGGTTCAGGCAATTCTCCTGCCTCAGCCTCCCGAGTAGCTGGGATTGCAAGTGTGCACCACAACACCCGGCTATTTTTTGCATTTTTATGAGAGATGGGGTATCACCATGTTGGTCGGGCTGGTCTCGAACTCCTGACCTCAGGTGATCCACCCGCCCCAGCTTCCCAAAGTGCTGGGATTACAGGCCTGAGCCACCGCACCTGGCCAGCCCATTTATCCTTCGAGACCAACTCAAATCCCATCTTCTGCATGAAGTATTCTCAGACCACTATCATCATTCATTCGCCTCAACCCACTACAGGTACAATTTATGGTTTTGGGAAGCAATGCAGTATAATAGTTAAGAGCCAAGGCTTTGAAGTCAGACAGATTTGGATTCTCTCACCTATTAACTGAGACCCAAAAGAAGTTACTTAACCTCACTAACCTCAGTCTCTTCACCTAAAAAAGACAAACATTAATATTTATCTACCTTACAGAGATGTTCTGAGGATTAAGATAATATATGTAATATATACTTTTTTTTTTTTTTTTTGAGATGGAGTGTGGCTCTGTCGCCCAGGCTGGAGTGCAGTGGTGTGACCTCGGCTCACTGCAAGCTCCGCCTCCCGGGTTCACGCCATTCTCCTGCCTCAGCCTCACAAGTAGCTGAGACTACAGGCGCCCGCCACCACGCCTGGCTAATTTTTTAATTTTTAGTAGAGACGGAGTTTCACTGTGTTAGCCAGGATGGTCTCCATCTCCTGACCTCGTGATCCATCCGCCTTGGCCTCCCAAAGTGCTAGTATTACAGGTGTGTGCCACCACGTCTGGCCCAATATATACGTTTTTAGACAGGGTCTGGCTCTGTCACACTCCTGGACTCAAGCAATCCTCCCACCTCAGCCTCTTGAGTAGCTGTGATTACAGGCGTGTGCCACCATGCCCAACTAATTTTTGTATTTTTTGTAGAGATGGGATTTCGACATATTGCCCAGGCTGGTCTCAAACTCCTGAGCTCAAGTGATCTGCCTGCCTTGGCTTCCCAAAGTGCTGGGAGTATAGGCATGAGCCACATGCCCAGCCTAATACATGCAATATTTTTATTATGTCTTGGGATCTCCCAGACCACCCACACATTCCGTGATTCACCAGGTCTCCAGGGACTCAGATTCATAGCTAAGGTTTATTACAGTGAAAGATACACATTACGGTCAGCAAAGGGAAAAGACAGGAGTCTAGAGAAATTCATGATCAGACTTCCATATGTTCTCTCCCTATCCTTTCTACAGCAACAAAAAAAATACAGCAACAGGTGTACACATTTCTACCCAGGAAAGCCCATTAGAGACTTAGTGACCACAGTTTTCACTGGGGCCCGGTCTCAGAGGCACATACCAAAATTCCAGACTCTGAGGAGGAAAACATGTGTTCAGCATAAATCACATTATTTGTACCAACAAACCAGGCAAAGTGAACTACTTACCGGTTAGGGAACAGAGGGAAACCAAGTTTCCACATACCAGCCAAGGGCCAATCTTGCCGGCAGGCCTCTCTAAAGATAGCAGTCTCATGTCTGTTATGTTGGCTCTATTCTGTACAGTTTACCATAATGCTCATATTATAAGTTAACTACACAAATACATTGTAGATACCATTACATTGCAATACCATAATTAGTCAGGCATGTTTGCATACACCTGTAGTCCCAGCTACTCGGGAGCTGAGGCAAGAGAATCACTCGAACCTGGGAGGCAGAAGTTGCAGTGGGCCGAGACCACACCACTGCACCCCAGCCTGGGTGACAGAGTGAGACTCTGTCTAAAAAAAAATAATAAATAAACATTGCAAAACCATGTATCAACTCATGTTTCCAACAAAACATGTATAATTGTGGGCAGGGAAGGATATATACATGTTAAGCAGTGCCTTTTTTTTTTTTTTTTTTGAGATGGAGTCTTGCTCCGTCACCCAGGTTGGAGTGCAGTGGCGTGAACTCAGCTCACTGCAACTTCCGCCTCCTGGATTTAAGCTATTCTCCTGTCTGAGCCTCCCGAGTAGGTGGCATTACAGGTGCCTGCCACCATGCCTGGCTAATTTTTGTATTTTTAGTAGAGACAGGGTTTTGCCATGATGGCCAGGCTGGTTTCGAACTCCTGACCTCAGGTGATCTGCTCACTTCAGCCTCCCCAAGTATAGGGATTACAAGCATGAGCCACTGCACCTGGCCAAGCACTGCTTCTTAAAATGGGTTCCCTGGTAAAATGGTTTTGGGAGATTTTGTATATTATCTCCTTTCTTGGACATTCTCAGTTCATATTAGCACATTAAAGGACCTAAGAAATTCTACAGTGGAGAGACTGGTATTTATATTACTTAATAACACATTTCGCATTTGACCATGTAACACCTATTAACTCCCTGCTGACAACTTATGAAATGCTGTGCTAAGGCCAACAAATGTGTTCACCAATCTTGGCCAAATGGGAAAAGATGAAATGTCAGCAAGTTTTGAAAGAGCACTATTAGAGCTAGAAATATGAAATCACCTGTTCCTTTGAGAGGCAATAAAGTAACAAAACTACTGGAAGGTACGTGTGGAGCACCCTGTCTTTGTGAACGTGGCCTCCATGAGTTATAAAAAGAAAGAGAAAATGAAGATAATTTAGTTCCTACTTAAGAAGACATGGCCATTTTTATACTAAATCTGGTTCGAGGGCCTGGCACAGTGGCTCACACCTGTAATCCCAATGACTCTGGAGGCAGAGGCAGGAGGACTGCTTGAGGTCAGGAGTTTGAAATCAGCCTGGGCAACATAGCAAGACCCCATCTCTAAAAAAAAAATTTAAAAAAAGATTAGCCAGGCACAGTGGTACACGCCTATAGCCCTAGCTACTTGGAAGGCTGAGGCAGGAGGACTGCTTGGGCCCAAGAGTTTGAGGTTACAGTGAGCTATGACTGAGCCACTGTACTCTAGCCTGGGTGACAAAGCAAGACCCTGTCTCTAAAAAATAAACACATAAATAACAAAGCCTGGTTTGGAAACCATCTAAATATTTTAATAAACAAGTTAATTTAACAGAAGTACAATAATCACATACTCTCCTTCCTGCCTACTAAAAAAGATAATTTCTGGCTTCCAGCATGACAGAGTGAGGATGTTAAGAAACCTCCCTCAAAAGCAATCCTAAAATTGGACAAAATTCAAAAACAACCATTTTAGTACTCCAGAATTTGTCCTAAGGAATACAACAAAATCAGAAGCATTTATTCGTGAAAACTACTGAACTTTTCAGGTAAGAACTGTGCAATCCGTGGTGTTTTTGCATAAGGCTGTTCCCATCACCCCCACCCAGTTCTGTTGCCCAGCAATTCTACCAAAGTGGGGCATTCTGAGAAAACAATAAGTTTGGCTGCTGTTGCGGCTACCATAGGGGATTCACTTGATTTGGAACTTTAGAAGCAGGTACTCCATTAGCCTGAGCTTAACAGGGAGATCTGAGAAGTGAGATAGCCATGGGGACTTGATAAATTCTCCACATGTCAGGCTGAGCGTGGTGTCTCACACCTATAATCCCAGCACTTTGGGAGGCCAAGGCAGGTGGATCACCTGAGGTCAGGAGTTTGAGACCAGCCTGGCCAACATGGTGAAACCTTGTCTCTACTAAAAATAGTAAAATTAGCCAGGTGTGGTGATGCACACCTGTAATCCCAGCTACTCGGGAGGCTGAGGTGGGAGGATCGCTTGAACCTGGGAGGCAGAGGTTGCAGTGAGTTGAGATCACGCCACTGCAATACAGCCCGGGGAACAGAACTAGACTCTGTCTCAAAAAAAAAAAAAGAAAAAAAAGAAAAAAAACCCAAAAACTCCACACATCTCAGGCTGACTGGATGGTTCTCTAACCATAATGATTTTAAAGTACAAAAATAAGAGATAATGAGTGGTGGCACACACCTGTAATCCCAGCACTTTGGGAGGCTGAGGCAGGAGGATCACAAGGTCAGGAGATCAAGACAAGCCTGGCCAATATGGTGAAACATCATCTCTACTAAAAATACAAAAATTAGCCAGGCGTGGTGGCGGGTGCCTGTAGTCCCAGCTACTCGGGAGGCTGATGCAAGAGAATTGCTTGATCCTGGAAGGCGGAGGTAGCAGTGACCCAAGACTGCTCCACTGCACTCCAGCCTGGGCAACAGGGCGAGACTCCCCATCTCAAAAACAACAACAACAACAAAAAAAAACAAAAAAAGAGAGATAATGAGAAAAATCTTCAAACTCTTCAAAATTAAACAACACACTACCAATAATCCATGGATCAAAGAGGAAGTCTCAAGGGAAATTAGAAAACATTTAGAACTTAAAAAAAAAAAAAAGAAAATATACGGCCGGGCGCGGTGGCTTACGCCTGTAATCCCAGCACTTTGGGAGGCCGAGGCCGGTGGATCATGAGGTCAGGAGATGGAGACCATCCTGGCTAACACAGTGAAACCCCATCTCTACTAAAAATACAAAAAATTAGCTGGGTGTGGTGGCAAGTGCCTGTAGTCCCACCTACTCGGGAGGCTGAGGCAGGAGAATGGCGTGAAACCGGGAGGCGGAGCTTACAGTGAGTGGAGATTGTGCCACTACCTTCAGCCTGTGGGACAGAGCGAGACTCCGTCTTAGCAACAGCAACAACAGAAAATATAATATATCAAAACCTAGGGAATACTGGAGTACAAAAAATAAACTTCAATGTATGCAAAGGTAAAAAAAAAAAAAAAAAAAATCATTTAGGAGGTCATGAGATCCCAGGATAGAATGTATTTGTCAAAATGCACAGAAAAGGCACAAAGAATGAACCTTAATATATGCAAATTTAAAAAGTAATTTAGGGGGTCTGGGAATCCCAGAACGGAATGTAGAATATGACAAAAGCATCTAACTATATTGAAAATGTATGAAGCAACCTCATATAAGGGGGTAGAAGAACAGATGCTGAACTATATAACTTTGGAAATGAGTGGCACATGTAATACTGAAGGCAAAAGAAACTGTACATAAGCATTGTATTCTGCTTGATGAAAGTGTTTCCCACTAGGGTTTGGGTTAAAATTCTGAAACTACAATACTTGTTTACTGGAATTAAACAAGTAAATGGCTGGAGGATGGTGGGAGCCAGGTTTCTCACTTCTGGAGTGGGAGGTTACAGATAAGCAAATAGATAAGTCGATAAGGGCAGAATGATCCATGTGGCAATGGAGTAGAGTTGGAGACATCAATATGAATGCAAATTTACCTTAATATAGATACGGATGATTACCTATAGAAATATTCATAGGTAGGGGTGTGTGTGTATATATATATATTAGTATACATATGTATAGTTCTTTATCAGCTAAGAGGGCCTAGAAGCAATGATACCTCAAGCACTCAAATCTTGGTTTCTTTTTTGTTAAAAAGGGTCTCACTCCGTCACCCAGGATGGAGTGCAGTGTTGCAATCACTGTTCACTGCAGCCTCGACCTCCCAGGATTAAGCAATCCTCCTACCTCAGCCTCCTGTGTAGCTGGGACTACAGGCATGCGCCACCATGACTGGCTAATTTTTAAAAAAATTTTCTGTAGATATGAGGTGTCACTGTGTTGCCAGGGGCGGTCTTGAAATCCTGGCCTCAAGTAATCCTGCTGCCTCGGCCTCCCAAATGATTTTAAAGGGCAAAAATAAGAGATAATGAGCAGTGGCTCACACCTGTAATCCCAGCACTTTGGGAGGCTGAGGTGGGCGGATCACAAGGTCAGAAGATCAAGACCAGCCTGGTCAACATGGTGAAACCGAGTCTCTACTAAAAATACAAAAAATTAGCTGGGCGTAGTGGCGGGGGCCTGTAATCTCTGCTACTCGGGAGGCTGAGGCAGGAGAATCTCTTGAAACCAGGAGGCGGAGGTTGCAGTGAGCCGAGATGGCGCCACTGCACTCCAGCCAGGGCGACAGAGTGAGACTCCGTCTCAAAAAAAAAAAGAAAAAAAAAAGAAACTAGGGGAAAAAAATCATCAAAATAAACACAAGGCATGTAGAAGGCAGAAAATAATAAAGAGCAGAAATCCATACAATTTAAAATCGGAAAACAATAGAGAAAAAAATCAATAAAAGCAAATACTGGATCTTTTGTAAAGATAAAACTGATAAACTATTAAGAATCACAAAGAAAAAAGAAGACAAATTAAATATCAGGAATGAAAGGTAATATCATTCCCCAGACATTAAACATAATGTTCATATTATCTGTAAACACAAAAATTCAACAGCATAGACAAAATGGAACAAGTCCCCCCCAAAACCACAAACTACTGAAACTCACCCAACATGAAATACGTAATCTAAATAATCCTATAACTACTATTGAAGAGTGTGATTTTTTTTGGGATGGAGTCTCACTCTGTCACCCAGGCTGAAGGGCAGTGGCGCGATCTCAGCTCACTGCTACCTCTACCTCCTGGGTTCAAGCGCTTCTCCTGTCTCAGCCTCTCTGGTAGCTGGGATTACAGGCGCGTGCCACCGCTACCACGCCTGGCTAATTTTTGTATTTTTAGTAGACATGGGGTTTTGCCATGTTGGCCAGGCTGGTCTCAAACTCCTGACCTCAGATGATCCTCCCGCCTTGGCCTCCCAAAGTGCTGGGATTACAGGCATGAGCCACCACGCCTGACCAAAAGTTTGAAAAGTTTGTAGTTAAAAACCTCTCAAAAAAGAAATCTCTGAGCCCAGATGGTTTCATTGGAAAAATTTCCCAGATATTTAAAGAAGAAATAATACCAACTCAAGACAAACTCTTCAGAAAATAGAAAAGGAAGGAGAAGATGGACTTCTAAAAATGCAGAATAAGGGCCTGGGTAAACTTTCTTGCCTTCAAAAACAATAAAAATATAGGCAAAACAGCTAGAACCAACCACCCCTGACAATTATCCAAAGCCATAGAACAAAACTAAAAACCTCTATGAAAGATAAACTGTGGAAACTACTGGCATCTGTGACATTTTGACTTGGGGCAATTCTCATTCCCCCTTGCTCCCCAGCTCAGGGTTGTGGTAGCCAACAAACAGCAGCACTGCACACCATGGAGCAATCAGACCTCTTTTTGAGCTCCCTTAAAAACACCATTTCCAGTGCACAGTCAATATTTTGCAGCACCCTGGAAAGATTTCTATTTCCCAAGTGTGGTGGATATTTGATTTCACTCAAAGCTCTGCTCACCTGGCAGTGGAAGAGCATAGTGGAATAGAGAGTAGGGGCTACCTGCAAGGCATTACTGAGACTATGGGAAAGTGCAGGTAACAACTCAGCTGCCTAAGGCTGAGATTTCAGTTGGGGCAAATAAGAACCTAGACTAGAATTAAAAGGGAATTCTGGGAGAACTAGATGACCATAAGAAACTTTGAAAACCTCTAACATATTCTTGGGAATATAAAAGTCTGACATGCCCACAAAAGACCTAAGAAAGGAGAAGGTGCCAATCACTCACTTCTGGTTGACCTTGAGTTCCTAGGCAAGCAGGAAGTAAATCAAAGGTTGTCTTGTCTTGTAAACTGTCTGAAGTTTGATCTCTAACAGAGATCCCTTTGGAAAAGATATCCAGGCAAGGCACTTAATCATGGCTCATCACTAAACGGTACTGGCTCAGATGTGAACCTTGGGAAACCAGGCTTAAAAATTTAAAAATAAATAAATAAAAACAATTCCAACAGGGAGGCCAGGTGTATTGGCTCATGCCTGTAATCCCAGAACTTTAGGAGGCTGAGGTAAGAGTATCTCTTGAGGCCAGGAGTTTGAGACCAGCCTGCACAACAGAGCAAGACCCCATCTTTACAAAAATTTTAAAAATTAGCCATGTGGGCCCGGGCACGGTGGCTCACACCTGTAATCCCAGCACCTTGGGAGGCCGAGCCGGGTGGATCACGAGGTCAGGAGATCGAGACCATCCTGGCTAACACGGTGAAACCCCATCTCTACTAAAAATACAAAAAATTAGCCGGGCGTGGTGGCAGGCGCCTGTAGTCCCAGCTACTGGGGAGGTTGAGGCAGGAGAATGTCGTGAACCCAGGAGGCAGAGCTTGCATTGAGCCAAGATCGCGCCACTGCACTCCAGCCTGGGTGACAGAGCGAGAGTCCATGTCAAAAAATAAATAAAATAAAATAAAATAAAATAAAATTAGCCATGTGGGCCAGGCGCGGTGGCTCACGCCTGTAATCCCAGCACTTTGGGGCAGGTGGATCATGAGGTCAGGAGATCAAGACTATCCTGGCCAACATGGTAAAACCCTGGCTCCACTAATATACAAAGAAAATTAGATGGGCTTGGTGGTGCGTGCCTGTGATCTCAACTACTCATAAGGCTGAGGCGGGGAATCACTTGACCCGGGAGGCGGAGGTTGCAGTGAGCCGAGATCACACCACTGCACTCCAGCCTGGTGACAGAGCAAGGCTCGGTCTCTCTCTTTTTTTTTTTTTTTTTTTGAGACAGAGTCTCGTTCTGTCGCCCTGGCTGGAGTGCAGTGGCCGGATCTCAGCTCACTGCAAGCTCCGCCTCCCGGGTTCTACGCCATTCTCCTGCCTCAGCCTCCCGAGTAGCTGGGACTACAGGCGCCCGCCACCTCGCCCGGCTAGTTTTTTGTATTTTTTAGTAGAGACGGGGTTTCACCGTGTTAGCCAGGATGGTCTCGATTTCCTGACCTCGTGATCCGCCCATCTCGGCCTCCCAAAGTGCTGAGATTACAGGCTTGAGCCACCGCGCCAGGCCGGCTTGGTCTCTTAAAAAAAAAAAACAGAAACAAAAAAACAAACAAACAAAAAACCAAAATTGCCATGTGTTGTGGCATGCACCTATAGTCCCAGGTACTAGGGAAGCTGAGGTGGGAAGATTGCCTGAGCCCAGGAGTTTGAGGCTGCAGTGAACTAGATCATGCCACTATACTCCAGCCTGGGCAACAGAGCAAGACTATGTCTCTTTGAAAAAGAAAATCTAGCAGGGAATTCAATGGCCATACACTGCAGGGAATGTAAAATTTGTCCAGGAAAATCACTAAATAGCAACAAGAAAAACAACAACAACCCTTGAGGGGTAGAAGAATCTGATACTAGAGTTCTTTAATATATGATTTAAAATGTCCAGTTCGCACCACAAAATTAAGAGACACGCAAAGAAACAGGAAAGTATGACACACATGCAGGAAAAAGGGGGACCCAACAAAAACATCCTGGAGGGGGCCTATATTTTGGATTTAGTAGGCAAAGCTTTTATATCAGCTATTATAAATACAGCTGACCCTTGAACAAAACAGGTTTGAACTGTGCAGGTCCACTTATATGTGGATTGTTTTCAACCAAATATGGATAGAAAATACAGTATTCTGGGAAGTGAAACCTGCATATATGGAGGGCTGACATTTTGTATATATGTGCATTCCTCAGGGCCACCTGTGGAACTTGACTGTGTGGATTTTACCATACGCAGGAGTCCTGGGACCGATCTCCACATATACCAAGGGACAAACCGTATATTCAAACTTAAGGAAACTATGCCTAAAAAAATTAAAGTGTGACAACAATATCTCACACCAAATAGAGATGGAAGTTGTTTTTAAAAAGCAAATTCTAGAGCTTAAAAGTACAGTATCTGAAGTGAAAAATTAAATAGAGGGTTCCATTAAGAGATTTTAGTGGGAAAAAGAAATAATCAACCAACAAGAAAACAGGTTAATAAATCCACTTTGAAGAACAGAAAGAAAAAAGAATTAAAAAAAAAAAAAAAAAGGCCGGGCGCCGTGGCTCACGCCTGTAATCCCAGCACTTTGGGAGGCCGAGGCGGGCGGATCACAAGGTTAGGAGATCGAGACCACGGTGAAACCCCGTCTCTACTAAAAATACAAAAAATTAGCCGGGCGCGGTTGTGGGCGCCTGTAGTCCCAGCTACTAGGGAGGCTGAGCCAGGAGAATGGCGGGAACCCGGGAGGCGGAGCTTGCAGCGAGCCGAGATCGCGCCACTGCACTCCAGCCTGGGCGACAGAGCGAGACTCCGTCTCAAAAAAAAAAAAAAAAAAAGAGGCCGGGAGTGGTGGCTACGCCTGTAATTCCAGCACTATGGGAGGCCAAGGCAGGAAAATCACTTGAGGTTAGGAGTTCAAGATCAGCCTGGCCAACATGGTGAAACCCCGCCTCTACTAAAAATACAAAAATTAGCTGGGTGTGGTGGTGCTTGTCTGTAATCCCAGCTACTTGGGGGGCTGAGGCACGAGAATTGCTTGAACCTGGGAAGTGGAGGTTGCAGTGAGCCAAGATCACACGACTGCACTCTAGCCTAGGTGACAAAGCAAGACTCTGTCTCATAAATGAATAAATAGATAAAATAAAAAATTTAAAAATTTTAAAAAGTGAAAGAGCCTCACAGACCTGTTGGACACTATCAAGCATGATAAATATGCATAACAGGAGTTCCAAAAATAGAAAGGAAAGGGTCAGAAAAAATATCAGAATAAATAATAACTCTAAATTTCCAAAACTGAATGACAAATATTAATTTACACATTCAAGAAGCTCAGTGAACTATAACTAAAGTAAATTTAATGAGATCCTTACCTAGACACTCATAATCAAATTGATGAAAATCAAAAACAAAAAGAAAATCTTTAAAGAAGACAAAAAATAGACTTGTCATGTATAAGGGACCTCATTAAAATTAAGAGCTGACTTCTCATCGGAAACCATATAGGCCAAAAGACAATGAGATGACATTGTCAAAGTGTTGAAAGAGTAAGACTATCAAAGAAGAATTCACCTAAATCTTTCAAAAATGAAGGAGACCCGGCCAGGCACAGTGGCTCACACCTGTAATCCCAGTACTTTGGGAGGCTGAAGCAGGCAGATCACTTGAGGTCAGAAGTTCGAGACCAGCCTGGCCAACATGGTGGCACCACGTTTCTACTAAAAATAGAAAAATTAGCCAAGCATAGTGGTGGGAGCCTGTAATCCCAGCTACTCGGGAGGCTGAGGCAGGAGAATCACTTGAACCTGGGAGGCAGAGGTTGCAGTGAGCTGAGATTGCACCACTGCACTCCAGGCTAGGCAACAAAACGAGACTCCATCTCCAAAAAAAAAAAAAAAAAAAAAAAAGGAGATCCACACAACACTGTGCTATAAACTCCTTGAAGAGGGTGACCTTCTCATAGTAATAGACATCATGCTTTTACTTTGCATGTAGTTGGAGATTGTTATGTTTTAAGAAAGTGAGTAACAGTTTTCTATAGGTGAATTTTAATCTATAGAAAAAGAAATGTGTCTTGTGAAAAGTATGTAATACAGTTCAGGGCACCAAACTGTGCACTGTCTTTTGGGAGCCAACTGTTCAGTTGTGAGTGTTCAAAGGTGGACAAAAGCTAGTCTATATACCAGGGGAGAAGTGGATAAGGTAAATACGACTGAGATTTGGAAATAACCAGTTATAACAGTAAAGTAGCCATGCCTCTAGATTTACTCTCTTGTTTACCTATTCTTTATCTCAGAGACCTAATGTTAAGTATCAAAAGCAAAATATTTGTTGTGAAAAAGATTTGAAATAATGGAAGATGACTAATGCTTGGGAACATGCAAAAGGAACTTTATGCTTTCAATGCTCATTCTAATAACTAGTTCTTCTTGATGACTGGAATACAAAGAATACTAAAAAATCTGAATTTAAATCGAACCAAGCATTTTTAGAATAAGACCTTTCCCGAATAATCCCAGCACTTTGGGAGGCCAATGTGGGCAGATCACTTGAGCTCAGAAGCTGTAGATCAGCCTGGGCAACATAAGGAGACTCCATCTCTATTAAAAAAAAAATCAGCTGGGCATGGTAGTGTGCACCTGTAGTCCCAGCTACTTGGGAGGCTGAGGTGGGAGGATCACTTGAGCCCGGGAGGTCGAGGCTGCAGTAAGCTGTGATGGCGCCATTGCACTTCAGCCTGAGGGACAGAGAGAGACCCTGTCTCAAACACAAAACAAAAAAGATTGGAATGGAATCTTTATTATTTTACATTATTCCCCAAAACCCTAGAAAGTCTAAATCCAAATGGTTCTGATTTCTTTTACAAGAATGATTTTGTCTTTTCAAATTTTTAGGTGTCTTATTGCATAAGATAAAACTTTATTAATAGACTTATTAAGCAAAATAATTTTTTTCAATTTTGTACTTTTCAGTATTTTTTCTATCAACTTTATGGCAGAAAAGGAAGCATCTATTTTCTTAAAGAGAAGAGTTTTAAATAGCTAGCTATTTTAGCGTTCCTATTAAAATAGGATTCTACTTGTTATATTTAATTAAAGAAATTTAACCTGGGCCAGAATAGAAGGTGTTAAGAATATCAGATGTTTCTGTGAGCTGGAAGCTGTCACAGCAGTGACACACTTGAATTGGAAATCACCAAAATTTCCTTCTTATTTTCTAGTCACCAAACAAAACACAGGCATGCTTTTTCATACCTTATGTTTTGTAAGTTGAATTGTACCAGGCCCTTTAACAGCCTTTGATCCAAGTTAAGCTAGTCCTTTATGTCCTTGTTTTTTAAAAACAAATTCCATAAATGGAAAAAAAATAAAAATAGAAACACTTCTAATAAAAAACTGAAAATTCATTGCTAGCTGACCTAACTTACAAGAAATATTAAAGTGAGTCCTTCAGGATGAAATAAAAGAATGCTAGTTACTCAAATCCACATGAAAAAATAAAGCACACTGCTGAAGAGAACTACATAGGTAAATATAATATTCAGTATAAATGTACTTTGTGTTTATAACTCTTTACTTTTCCTATCTGATTTCAAAGTCAACTGCATAAAGCAATAACTATAAAATTGTGTCAATGAGCTTATAACATGTAAAGATGTGTATAACAATAATAGTACAAAGAAGTGAGGGAATATGTGTGTGTATGTATCACACACATATATATTAGAGAAATGTTTTGTGTACCATTGAAGTTAATTTAGTATTAAACTGAACTAGAGGCCGGGCGAGGTGGCTCACGCCTGTAATCCAGCATTTTGGGAGGCTGAAGCGGGCGGATCACCTGAGGTTAGGAGTTTGAGACCAGTCTGGCCAACATGGTGAAACCCCATCTCTACTAAAAATACAAAAAAAATGAGCCGGGCGTGGTGACACATTCCTGCAATCCCAGCTACTCAGGAAGCTGAGGCAGGATAATCGCTTGAACCCAGAGGCGGAGGTTGCAGTGAGCTGAGATCGCGCCACTGAACTCCAGCCTGGGCGACAGAGCAAAACCCCATCTTAAAAAAACCAACCAACCAACCAAACAAACAAACAAAAAAACATGACCAGGTGCGGTGGTTCACGCCTATAATCCCAACACTTTGGGAGGCTGAGGCGGGTGGATCACCTGAGGTCAGGAGTTCAAGACCAGCCTGGCTAACATGGTGAAACCCTGTCTCTATTAAAAATACAAAAATTAGCTGCGCGTTGTGGCAGGTACCTGTAATCCCAGCTACTCAGGAGGCTGAGGCAGGAGAACCCCTTGAACTTGGGAGGTGGAGGTTGCAGTGAGCCAAGGTTGCACCATTGCACACCAGCCTGGGTGACAAGAGCAAAACTTCGTCCCAAAACAAACAAACAAAAAACACACAACAAAACTGAACTAGATTGCTTTTAAATTAAGAAGCTCATTGTGGCTACCACAAGAAAATAACTGAAAAATATAAGAAAAGAATAATATAGGGCCAGGTACTTTGGCTCACACCTGTAATACCAGCAATTTGGGAGGCTGGGTAGGAGGATTGCTTAAGCCCAGGTGCTGGAGGCCAGCCTGGACAATACAATGAGAGCCTGTACTGGAAAAAAAAAAAAATTTTGTTTTTTAATTAGCTGGGCATGGTGCCATGCACCTGTGGTCCCGGCTACTCAGAAGGCTGATGTGGGAGGATAACTTGACCCTGGGAGGTTAAGGTTACAGTGAGCTGTGACTGCACCACTGCACTCCAGCCTGGGTGACAGGGCGAGACCCTGTCTCAAAAAAGAAGAAAAATGAAAAGTATAGTATAATAGGCCGGTCATGGTGGCTCATGCCTATAATTCGAGCACTCTGGGAGGCTGAGGTGGGCGGATCACCTGAAGTCAGGAGTTTGAGGCCAACCTGGCCAATGTGGCAAAACCCCGTCTCTACTAAAAATACAAAAATCAGCCGGGTATGGTGGTACGCACCTGTAGTCCCAGCTACTTGGGAGGCTGAGCGGAAGAATCGCTTGAACCTGGGAGGTGGAGGTTGCAGTGAGCAGAGACTGCACCACTGCACTCTAGTCTGGGTGACAGAGTAAGACTCCATCTCAAAAACAAAAACAAAAAAAGGATAGTATAATAATAATAATAATTTTATATATATATATACACATATATATATATAAAGACACAATAGAATTTAAATGCTACATTGGAAAATATCTATTTAACATAAAAGAAGGCAGGAATACGGAGAGTCAGAGGATGAGGAAAAAAAGAAAAAAATCAAAGATGTATAGAAAACAAAGATAACAAAAAGATAGGCATAAATCCTACCTTACATTAAATGGAAATGATTTAAATGCCCCAATCAAAACACAGAGATTGAAGGAATAAAAAACATGATTTAAAGACAGAATTCTGATTTAAAGACAGAAATGCATTCAAAGTAAAAGAATATAAAAAGATATGGCATGCAAGCAGTAACCAAAAGAAAGCTGGATTGGTTGTACTAATATCAGAAATAATCTCTCCTCTAGCCATTCAAAATGCCAAAAGGAATGAAGGCTAAGTGGAAGAAGATGGCCCCCTCTCCTGCTATTGTGAGGAAGCAGAAGGCCAAGAAGGTGATGAATCCCGTTTGAGAAAAGGCCTAAGAATTTTGGCACTGGACAGGACATTCAGCCCTAAAGGGACCTCACCCACTTTGTCAAATGGCCCTGCTATATCAGGTTGCAGCAGCAAGGAGCTATCTATCTTCTGTAAGCGGCTGAAAGTGCCTCCTCCAAATAACCAGTTTACCTAGGCCTTGGACTGCCAAACAGCTACACAACTGCTTAAGCTGGCCTATAAGGACAGACCAGAGACAAAGAAGATCATTGGCCCAGACTGAGAAGAAAGTTGCCAGAGGGATGTCTCCACTAAGAGGCCTTTGAGCAGGGATTAAGGCTGTCACCACCTTGGTGGAGAACAAGAAAGCTCAGCTGGTGGTAACTGCACATGACAATGGATCTCATAGAGCTAGCTGTCTTCCTGCCTGCCCTGCATCATAAAATACAAAGGGAAGACAAGACTGGGTTGTGTAGTCCACAGGAAGACTTGCACCACTGTTGCGTTCACATAGATTAACGTGGCAGACAAAGGAGCTTTGGCTAAGCTGGTGGAAGTCATCAGAACCAATGACAATGACAGACAGGATGAGATCCACTGTCACTAGGGAGGCAATATCCTGGGTCCAAAATCTCTGGCTCTCATTGCCAAGCTGGAAAAGGCAAAGGCTTAAGAACTTCCCATGGGCTGGGCACGGCGGGATTACATGCCTGTAATCCCAGCTACTAGGGAGGCTAAGGCAGGAGAATCACTTGAACCTGGGAGGCGGAGGTTGCGGTGAGCCGAGATCGTGTCATTGCACTCCAGCCTGGGCAACAAGAGCAAAAAAAAAAAAAAACAAAAAACCTTCCCATTAAGCTGGGTTAAATGTAGACTGTTGAGTTTTCTGGACAAATAATAATAATTCTCCTTCAGCCAAAGAAAATGAAATATAAATTAAGACATAACAATTATAAACATATGTGTAACTGCATTCCAAAATACACAAAGCAAAACTGACAGAATTGAGGAGAGAAATTCAACAATGGTTGGAGACTTTTTTTTTTTTTTTTTGAGACAGAGTCTCAGCTCTGTCGTCCAGGCTGGAGTGCAGTGGCAAGATCTCGGCTCACTGCAAACTCCACATCCTGGGTTCACACCATTCTCCTGCTTCAGCCTCCTGAGCAGCTGGGACTACAGGCACCTGCCACCACACCCGGCTGATTTTTTGTATTGTTAGTATAGATGGGGTTTCACCATGTTAGCCAGGAGGGTCTTGATCTCCTGACCTTGTGATCTGGCCACCTCGGCCTCCCAAAGTGCTGGGATTACAGGTGTGAGCCACCACTCCCTGCCAGTTGGAGACTTCTACGACTCACTTTTAATAACTGATAGAACTAGGCAGATGATCAACAGAGAAACAGAAGACTTGAACAGCTCTCTAAACCAACGAGGCCTAACAGACATATATGGAACATTCTACCCAACAACAGCAGAATACATACTTTTCTTAAGCATACATGAGTTCAAGACCAGCCTGGGCAACATAAGAAGACATTGTCTCTAAAACAAATTAAAAAAAAAAAAAATAGCAGGACATGGTGGCATGTGTCTATAGTCCCAGCTACTTGGGAGTCTGAGGCAGAAAGATCACTTGAGTGAGATCAGGAGGTTGAGGCTGCAGTGAACCATGATCATGCCACTACACTCAACCCTGGACAACAGAGTGAGACCTTGTCTCAAAATAATAATAATAATAATAATAATTATAAAATAATAAATTATTATAATATAATTTATATTATATATTATATAATAAAAATATATAATTTATATATAATATATAATATAAAAATATAATTATGATAAAATAATAAATTATAATAGAATAATAAATTATTATAATAAAATAATAATAATAATAATAAAGAAGCATAAGACCTGTACACTAAAAACTAAAGATGATTGCTGAAAGAAATTTAAAGACAACCTGGCTGGGTATGCTGGCTCACGACTGTAATCTCAGCACTTTGGGAGGCTGAGGCGGGTGGATCACATGAGGCCAGGAGTTCAAGACCAACCTGGCCAATATGGCAAAACCCTGTCTCTACTAAAAATAGAAAAACTAGCCAGGTGTGGTAGTGCACATCTGTAATCCCAGCTTGCAGTAAGCTGAGATCATGCCACTGCACTCCAGTCTGGGCGACAGAGAGAGACTCTGTTTCAGAAAGAAAAGAAAAGAAAGGAAAAGAAAAGAAAAGAAAAAAGAAAGATATTTAAAGACAATCTAAATAAACAGAAATATATCCCATGTTCACGGATTGGAAGACGACATTTTAAAGATAACAATACTCCCCAAATTGATATATAGATTCAATACCCTATCTAAATTCCAACTGTTTTTTCCCAGAAATTGACAAGCTGATTCTAAAATTTATATGAAAATTCAAATTACCCAGAATAGTCAAAACAATCATGAAAGAGAACAAATTTAGAGAACTCAATTTATACTTTCAAAACACATGATAAGCTATAGGAATCAAGACAGTATGCGATTGGCGTAAGGACAGACACAGAAATCAATGGAATAGAATTAAGATTACAGAAATAGGCCGGGCACAGTGGCTCACGCCTGTAATCCCAGCACTTTGGGAGGCCGAGGTGGGCGGATCACCTGAGGTCTGGATTTTGAGACCAGCCTGGCCAACATGGTGAAACCCCATCTCTACTAAAAATAAAAAATTAGTGGGGTGTGGTGGCATGCGCCTGTATTCCCAGCTACTTAGGAGGCTGAGGCAGGAGAATCGCTTGAACCCAGGAGGCGGAGGTTGCAGTGAGCCAAGACAGCACAACTGCACTCGAGCCTGGGCAACACAGTGAGACTCTATCTCAAAACAAAACAAAACAAACAAACAAACAAAAAAGAAATTATAGGAATAATTCATGACCTTAAATTAGGCAATAATTTTTTTTCTTTTTTCTCTTTCTTTTCAATTATTATAGAGTCAATGGTGAGCCAATGGAATTTTAGATATGACAGTAAAAGCACAAGCAACAAAAGAAAAGAAACAGATTAGATTTTAAAACCGTTAAAAACTTTTTGTGCTTCAAAAGACACTATCAAGAAAGTGAAAAGACAATCCAAGAATAGGAGATAATATTTGCAAAATCATATCCAGTAAGGCTCTAGTCCCTGGAACATATAAACACCCACAACTCAACAATTTCTCTACATTCTCTCCAACACTTGTTCCTGTCTTAAAACAATTTTTTTTTTTTTTTTGCCTCATATGTCCTATGTCCTTGGGGATTGCCTTTTTAAATTTCAGCCATTTTAAGTGGGTATAAAGTTACATCTCATTGTGCCTTTGATTTACATTTCCTTAATAATTAATGTTACGGAACATCTTTTCATGTATTTATCAGTCATTCATATATCTCCTTTAGAAAAATGCCTATTTGAATATTTTGCCCATTTTAAAATTGGATTTTTGAATCTTTTATTGTTGAGTTGTTGAACCCTCATGCCCTGCTGGTGGGACTGTAAAATGGTGCAGCTATTTTGGAAAAATAGTCTGGTAATTCCTCAAAAGATTAAACATAGAGTTCCCATGTCATCCAGCAATTCCACTCCTACATATCTATCCAAGAGAAATGAAAACGTTATGTCCACATAAACATTTGAACACAACTGTTCATAGCAGCATTATTCATAATAGCAAAAAAAAAAAAAAAATAGAAAACAACACAAATGTCTAACCACTGATGAATGAATAAAATGTGGCATATCCATACAATGGAGTATTATTTGGCAACAAAAAGAAATGAAGTACCAATACATGTTACAACACAGTTAAACTTTGTAAATACTATGCTAAGTGAAAAAAGTCACAAAAGACCACATAATGTATGATTCCATTTACATGAACTGTCCAGAGTAGGCAAATCTCATTTTATTTTATTTATTTTATTTATTTTATTTTTTTAAGACAGGTCTTGCTCTGTTGCCCAGGCTGGAGTGTAATGGCGTGAACATGGATCACTGCAGCCTTAACCTCTTAGGCTCAAGTAGTCCTCCTGTCTCAGCCTTCTAAGTAGCTGGGACTACGGGCATGCGCCACCATGCCTGGCTAATTTTTTTATAGAGACAGGGTCTCACTTAGTTGCCTAGGCTGGTCTCAAACTCCTGGGCTCAAGCAATCCTCCTGCCTTGGCCTCCCACAAAAGAGCAGGCAAATCTATAGAGACAAAAAATACTTTAGTGATTGATGAGGCTGGAGAATGGGGGAAGCAGGAATAAATGGGGGAGCTACTACTCATAGAAAAGGGGTTTCTTTTTGAGGTGATGAAAGTGTTCTAATGGATAAACATACATTTTAGTATTATGCAGCAATAAAAAACGAAGTACTGATACATGTTATAAAATGTTTGACTCCCAAAAACATTATAAGTATAAGAAGCCAGTCACAAAACCACATATCGTGTAACTGTATTGATACGAAATGTTTCAGCATAGGCAAATCTATAGAAACAGAAAGCAGATTTGTGGTTGCCTGGGGCCTGTGGTTGGGGGTTTGGGGTAGTGGAGCTACAATGAGGGATGACTATGAATATGTACATGTTTCTTTGTGGAATGTTGAAAATATTCCAAAATCAAATTGTGATAATAGCTGCACAAGTCTGTAAATTGTATAAGTTAAATGAGTGAACATTATGATATGTGAAATATCTCAATAAAACTGTAATTTTTTTAAAAAATTAAAAGTAAAGAAGCAAAAGAAATACTTACTTTCCAACTCATTTATAAGGCAGGTTTTCCCTGATATCAAACCAGAAAAAGATAATATCAAAATTTTCAAAATATAAAAAAAGATGAAAATTGTAAACTTATTGAACTTAAATTAATAAAGGGCATCTACAAAAACTTACAGTTAACATTGTAATTTATGGCAAAAGACAGAAGGCTTTCTCCTTGGAAGAACAAGGCAAGGATGTCCAATATAAAGTTTTAGCTAGTACAATAAGAAGAAGAAATAAAAGGCATAAAGATTGAAAAGGGAGAAACAAAAAAGTCTGTATTCGCAGAGGACATAATTGCTCACTCATAAAATCCCAAATAATTTATAAGAAAACTTCTAGAACAAATATGTTTAGCAAAATCTTCAGATGTAAGGTCGATATACAAAAATTAATCATATTTCTCTACCAATATATGATTGAAAACTCTGTAGAAATAAAAGAAATCCTTAGGTATAAATAAAACAAAACACATACAGGATCTGTAAGCTGAAAACTATAAAAAGCAGATAAAACATATCTAAGAAGACCTGGAGAAATAAACTGTACACCAAAGCCCCATGACATGCAATGTGCCTATGTAACAAACCTGCATATGTACCCCTCAGCCTAAAATAAGAGTTAAAAAAAGACAAAAAAAGGAGAGATATCCTACGTTTATTGATTGGAAGACTCAGCACAGTAAAAGTGTCAATGCTCCCCAAATTGATATATAGATTTAACATAATTCCAATCAAAATCACAACAGGATTTGTTTAGATTTAGTCAAGTTGATTCTAAAATTTATAAGAAAAGGAAGAGGAAGTAGAGTAGCTAAAACAGTTTTGAAAAAAACAAAGTTTCAGGAAACATAATACCTAATTTTGACAATAATAATTTTAAAAGTTGCTATAAAACTACAATAATGAAAGTAGTGTGGTATTGGTGAAAGGACAGACATATAGATTAACTGGAACAGAGTAAAGAGTGCAGAAAAAGATTGACACATATATGGCTAATTGATTTTTCAAAAAGGTACAAAAGCTATTCAATGGAGAAAGGACGGTCTCTTCCACAAATGGTAATGTAATAATTGAATATCAGTATGCAAAAAAGAACCTCACCCAAAACCTCACACCTTATACAAAAAGTAATTCCAAATGTGTCATAAATCTAAATGTAAACATAAAACTATTAAACTTTTAGGAGAAAACACAGAGGAAAATCTTTGTGACCTGTGTTTAGCCAGAGTTCTTAAATATTACACCAAAATCACAAGTTTTAAAAAATTTGATAAAGTGTACTTTATTAAAATCATAAACTTTTGCTCTGCCAATGATACTGTTAAGAGAATGAAAAGAGGCCGGGCACGGTGGCTCATGCTTGTAATCCCAGCACTTTGGGAGGCCGAGGTGGGTGGATTACGAGGTCAGGAGATCAAGACCATCCTGGCTAACGCAGTGAAACCCCCTCTCTACTAAAAACACAAAAAATTAGCCGGACATAGTGGCGGGCACCTGTAGTCCCAGCTACTTGGGAGGCTGAGGCAGGAGAACGGCGTGAACCTGGGAGGCGGAGCTTACAGTGAGCCGAGATTGTACCACTGCACTCCAGCCTGGAAAACAGAGAAAGACTTTGTCTCCAAAAAAAAAAAAGAATGAAAAGACAAGCTACAGACTCGAATAATATATCTGTAAATCATATGTCCTACAAAGGATTTTTATCAAAAATATAGAAAAAAACTCTCAAAAATTAACCATATGAAAACCAACAACCTAATTTTCTAAAATGACAAAAATTGTTGCCTTTGGGATAAACTGAGTGAAGGATACACAGGTACATAGGATTCCTCTGTATTATTTAACTGCATGTAAATCGACAATTATCTCAATGAAAATTTCAATTAAAAATAAAACAGGATACAAAAAAATAGCAACAGACTTGAACAAACAGTTTACCACAGAGGATACACAGAACACAAATAAGTACAAGAAAAAAATGCTCAACATCACTAACCATTAGGGGAATGAAAATTATAATAAAATAACCACTTTATATCACCAAATACCTATTCGATTGGCTAAAAAAAAGAATACTAGTAACACCAAGTGCTGAAGAACATCAGAAAAACTGGAAGTCTCGCACATTGCTGACAAAATGTAAAATGATACAGCTGCTTGGGAAAATGGTTTGTTTTTTAAAAATGTAAAATATGCATACCATATGATGCAGCAATCTCATTTCTGAGTATTTCATCCAAGTGATCTGAAAACTTATGTTCACCCAGAAAGCTGTATGTGACTATTTACGGGAGCTTTATTTGTAAAACCCCAAACTACAAACAACCCAAATGTCCTCCAACTGGTGAATGGATAAACAAACTGTGGTACATCCATTATAACACAAAATAAGTTGAGGAATCCCAAAGACAGTCTCCAGAGACATGTTTTTACCATGAGATCGTACTTCTCTGGCCATGCTTACTTAGAAACAGGTGGACACCTGACTGTAGAACAGCCCAACTATAGGCCAGGCAATGGCTCTGACCCATTTCTTCGCATGAAAAAGATGAGCAGGGACAGTCAAATTTTCTGTCCCTGGAATCTAACAAAGGTCAGTTAAATAAGGACCTGAAAGTGAAAGAATGCTTTGGGATCACGAGTAATCAATGTTATCTAACAACCAGTTTTGGGAAAGCAGAAACTATGCATAAAATGAAGCCATTTGGGAATGCAACAGAATAAAATAAAGTATAGCTATTAGTGATACTGTATCAGACTGAAGGTTCATGTACTTCTGCTATTAAATCCCCAGAGCTGCCTTCAATCTAAGTCTACCCTTTAATTCTGTCTTTACAAGATCATCCAAGTACAGTTCCTGTTCTTGGGTTCTGTATTAGTTGTCTATTGTTGTTGTAACTAATTGCCAAAAACTTAGTGGCTTCAAACAACACAAATTGATTGATCTTATAGTTCTCTAGGTTACAAGCCTAACATGGGCCTCAGTGGCCTAAAATCAAGGTGTTGCCAGGGCTGTGTTCCTTCTGAAGGCTAAAGTAGAGGTCTGTTCCCTGGCCTTTCCAGCTTCCAGAAGTTGCCTCCATTCCTTGGTCTGTGGCACTCTTCCTCCATCTTCAAAGCCAGCAATGTTGCACCTTTCTGACACTGTTTCCCTTTTCTCTGACTCTTCTGTGTTTCTTCTCTTCTACTTTTAAAGATCCTAGTGATTACACTGGACCTACCTGGATAATCCAGGATAATCTCCCTATCTTAGAGTCAGCAGATTAGCAACTTTAATCTCACCTGCAAGCTTAATTCTCGAGACTTTGCCATATATCCTACCATGGTCACAAGTTTCAGGGATTTGCACATGGACGTTTTGTGGGGGAATTATTTTGCCTACGACAAGTTCTGCTGGGATTTCACTTATGTCCTTATAATACATCCTTAACCCCCACCTTGACTATGCACATATAACCAAAGAGGCCTGACCTGATTAACAACTTCTTTATTAGTTAAGTAGAGACTGATGTTCTTACTTTTCAAAGTCAAAGAAGTATATTTTACTAATATTCTTATAACTAATAAATGAAGATCTCTTCAGATAAGAGCATGAGTGTAGATACATGTATACATTTCTTTTTTTGACACGGAGTTTCATTCTTGTTGCACAGGCTAGAGTGCAATGGCATGATCTCGGCTCACTGCAACCTCTATCTCCCAGGTTCAAGCGATTCTCCTGTCTCAGCCTCCCAAGTAGCTGGGATTATAGGAACAAGCCACCACGCTCAGCTAATTTTGTATTTTTAGTAGAGATGGGGTTTCACCATGTTGGTCAGGCTGGTCTCGAACTCCTGACCTCAGGTGATCCACTTGCCTGAGCCTCCCAAAGTGCTGGGATTACAGTCCCAAAGTGCTGGGATTACAGGTGTGAGCCACCGCGCCTGGCCAGAGAAAATATATATATATGTATTTTAGATGGGGTTTCGCACTTGTCACCCAGGCTGGAGTGCAATGGCGCAATCTCGGCTCACTGCAACCTCCGCTTCCTGGGTTCCGCTTCCTGGGTTCAGCCTCCTGAGTAGTTGGGATTACAGGCGCCTGCCACCACACCCAGCTAATTTTTGTATTTTAGGTAGAGATAGGGTTTCGCCATGTTAGCTAGGCTGGTCTTGAACTCCTGACCTCAGACGATAGGCCCACCTCAGCCTCCCAAAGTGTGGGGATTACAGGCGTGCGCCACTGTGCCCGGCCAAGTGTATTTTTAAGATTATCTTGTTACCAACAAACTCTCCAACAAACTCTAAATGCTAGACCAGAAGTTCCCACTGACTGATAACATTTCAAAAATTACTGTGGGGATTGGCATTGGGCTTCCAGCTGCTGGTTTTCCAAATAAAAGCATGAAGCACACTCAGCTTCTCTCTACAGTCTATCAATTATCCTAATCATTATTACATAAAAGGACATTTAACACCAAAACCAGAAAATAATCTCAGAATAATGTGTACTTCTTTAAATTATTTTAGCCTAATTAAAAATAAATTGTATTATAATCATTTTTCTCATTTTGCTAATCTTGGACTAGATTTTTAAAAAATTACTTTTATGACCGATTTACCTGTAGCAACTATGCCATTGTCCACATGTGTCAAGGACTGGGGGCGGCTTCGAAGTTTGCTTTTGAAAGATCTTGGTCGACGTGGTGATGCAGGTGGCAAAGGAATCTCAGTAGATTGGATTTTGCTATCTTTAATTGACCGAAGGCGTTCATAGAGCTCCTGCAGCTCCTTATTCTGCTGGGTTTGAAGATTTACCACCTCCTGAATGTGTCTGAATGAAAATCATGCAAAAAGCATTTTAATGGCACTGGCTCCATAAAGATGAGCCAAGAAACTCTACACCAGTATAAGTAAAGTTTAACAAGGAATTTAGATTAAGAATGGGGAAATAGAGACTGGGCACAATGGCTTATGTCCATAATCCCAGCACTTTGGGGAGCCAAGGCGGGAGTATTGTTTGAGGCTAGAAATTCGAGACAAGCCTGGGTAACGCGTAGGGAGACCCTATCTCTCTTAAAAAAAAATAAAAAAAAATTAGCTGGGCATGGTGGTGCATGCCTGTAGTCCCAGTTACTCAAAAGGCTGAGGTGGGAGGATCACTTGAGCCCAGGAATTCAAGGCTGCAGTGAGCCAAGATCACACCACTGCACTCCAGACTGGGTGACAGAGAGAGACCCTGTCAAAGAGGAAGGAAGGGAGGGAGGGAGGGAGGGAGGAAAGAATGGGGGAAACACAGAGTATTTTCACAATTTCCAGAGGGGAAGCGGGAAATGCCTTCCTAAGCATAACATTAAACTATAATAATCACTCATGAAGAAAAAGATGAACAAATTTCTAAAACTGAAATACAGTGAAAGTCAGTAAAACAAAATGTAAAGTCAAATAGTATTAATAATATTAACATTTTTGCCAGATGCAGTGGCTCACGCCTGTGGGAGGCTAAGGCAGGAGGATCGCTTGAGCCCAGGAGTTTGATACCAGCCTAGACAACATAGTGAGACTCTATCTCTCTGAAAAAAAAAAAAAAAAAAATCAGCCAGGTATGGTGGCATGTGCCTGTAGTACAAGCATCTTGGGATGCTGAGGCAGGTAGATCTCTTGAGCCAAAGGTAGAGGCTTCAGTGAGCCATGACAGCACCACTGCACTCCAGCCTGGGCGACAGAGCAAGACCTCGTCTTAATAATAATAATTGTAATAGTAATAAAAGAAAGAATAAATAAAAATCGGTGAAGAAACCATAATGCTAAAAGAACACTGAAGGCAGAATAAATTATTTTTTAAGATCCCTTCTAGGCCAGGCATGGTGTCTCATGCCTGTAATCCCAGCACTCTGGGAGGCTGAGACAGGAGGATGGCCTGAGGCTAGAAGTCTGAGACCAGCCTGGGCAACACAGAGAGACCTCATCTCTACAAAAAAATTTAAATATTAGCTGGATGTGTTACATGTCTGTAGGCCCAGACACTTGGGAGGCTGAGGTGGGAGGATGGTTTGAGCCCAGGAGGTAGAGGCTGCAATGATCTGCAACTGCACCACTGCACTCCAGCCTGGGCAACACAGTAAGACTCTGTCTCAAAATAAAAGATCCTTTCCAGGTCTTGTGTTATATGAGGTTATGAGAATTCATGTCTCACATTCAAAATTAAGCACATATTCACAACCAGCCAGTTACAAAAAACTAGCCAGCTACAAAAGCTACCAGTCATTTGACAATGGTTTAAAAGAACCATTAAAAACAGCAATAGAAGGCCGGGCACAATGGCTCATGCCTGTAATCCCAGCACTTTGGGGGCCGAGGCAGGCGGGTCACGAGACCAGGAGATTAAGACCATCCTGGCTAACACGGTGAAACCCCATCTCTACTAAAAATACAAAAAATTAGCTGGGCATGGTGGCGGGCGCCTGTAGTCCCAGCTACTCAGGAGGCTGAGGCAGGAGAATGGCATGAACTCAGGAGGCAGAGCTTGCAGTGAGCTGAGATCGCGCCACTGCACTCCAGCCAGGGCGACAGAGCAAAACTCCGTCTCAAAAAAACAAAAAAACAAAAAACAAACAGAAAAACAAACAAACAAAAAACCAGCAATAGAATACTTACATCACAAATATGAAACTGCTTTAATAACTTTTATTATAAAAAGTATCAGTGTACATATACTGTATAGTACTTAATATATAAGTTGACATATACATAATGTAATGTCAAGCCTGTATATATATTTTAAAGTGGAATATCAGCCTTCTGGTGATGAATATTTAAAGTATATATTCACAATTTTCTTGCAAGCTCAAGTCAAAAACACTGAAACAAGTTAGAGAGAATATATTATAATTATCTATCACTGGAATGACAGTTTTGGGTTTTTTCCTCCTCGAGGCAAGGCCTTAGAAACTAAGAAATTTCCAAGGATTTTAACCTGCTTTAATTCTTGAAGCACTCAAACACAGCATCCAAATGGAGCATTATTCAAGCTTGTAAGAACTTGACTAAAATCCAGCTTTTTATTTTATTTTTTGAGATGGAGTCTAGCTCTGTCACCCAGGCTGGAGTGCAGTGGTGTGATCTCAGCTCACTGCAACCTCCGCCTCCAAGATTCAAGTAGTTCTCCCTGCCTCAGCCTCCTGAGTAGGTGGGATTACAGGCGCCACCACGTCCGGCTAATTTTTGTATTTTTAGTAGAGACGGGGTTTTGCCATGTTGGCTAGGCTGGTCTCAAACTCCTGACCTCAGGTGATCCACCCACGTCGGCCTCCTAAAGTGCTGGGATTACAGACATGAGCTACTGCGCCCAGCCAAATCCAGCTTTTTACATGCCTATATTTTTAGTCCTCCCTGGTTCTCCCTGCTTTACAAATTAAGTTCCAGAACAGTGCAGAAATTCTCTAAAGCATAAGATACATTAAAAAATTGCTAGAGTTGGTTTCAACTTTTCAAAGTAATGGCATGGGGTCATCAATAGGAGGCTAGTAATTAACTTATGAGTATATGCATATACTGGAATACTTTGAAACAGTCAAAAATATAATGATACAGGTATATATCCAAGATACCATGAAATGGTAAAGAAAACCAAGATATAAGAACAGTCTTGCAGTGTAAGTTACTATTTGGGGGAACAAAGAATGAAATATGCATATTTGTTTATACGGTTATAGACTAACTGGATATACAAGAAACAGGTAATATTTATTGTGTGTAAGGAGAGAACCTGGGTAGTTCAGCTGCAGTGCTAGGAGGGAGACTACTGGTTACCCTTTTGTACCTTTTGAATTTTGAACCATGTGGATAGAATTAGAATTCAGCAACTTAATATGAATTTCTTTTTTTTCTTTCTTTCTTTTTTTTTTTAGACAAAGTCTTGCTCTGGTACTCAGGCTGGAGTGCAGTGGCGCACAATCTGGGCTCACTGCAACCTCCACCTCCCAGGCTCAAGCAATTCTCCTGCCTCAGCCTCCCAAGTAGCTGGGAGTACAGGCATCTGCTACTATGCCTGGCTAATTTTTGTATGTTTTTTTTTTTTTTAAGTAGAGACAAGGTTTCAAAATGTTGGCCAGGCCAGTCTCGAACTCCTGACCTCAGGTGATCCACCTGCCTCTGCCTCCTAAAGTGCTGAGATTACAGGCATGAGCCACCATGCCCAGCTGGCTTGAATTTCTTTTTTTAAAATGACTTATTTTATAAAACTAAATACAAAACAGCATTCTATTGACAAAATATATTATCATAATCTCACTAGTGAAGGTTGATTACCTCAGTCACCAAATAATAAGCTTGATCTTGAAAGTATCTTACCTTTTCCTAAAGAAGATGAACCACTATCTCTGATTATAATAAATCAGCTGTTTACTTATCAAATGTGAAATTATATAAGAATAGTTGTAAAATCTAAAACCAAAAGTCCTTAAGGACTGTAAAGGTTAACAAAAGGAGTAATTAAATCATATTGGTAAATAAGCAACTGTAATAGTCTTGAGACTATGAAAACATTTTATATATAAGAACTTTTTCTCATTCATAAATGTTTAGCATTAGCATTCTTTGTAGTTTTCAATCATTAAAATGTCAACAATCCTAAATTAGTTACCAATCAAATACTAAGTTCTATAAAACCCAGGGCAACCAGATTTGTGACAAAAGAGAAACAGTCCTTACTTTTCTCGTAATCTTTGAAGCTCCACCTTCAAGTCCTCATCCTCTATTTCTGATTCATCATCACTGCTCATTGGGGAAGATGGCGAATAGAAGAGTGAACTCTGTGTTTGAGCATAAGCTTGTTCTTCATGGTGTGGTAAGCACTGATCACTCTCTGGACCAGTCTTTGCCACTGACTTTCCACTGCCAGCAAGACTGGCTGAAAATTCACTATCAGAGCTAGGCTGTTTCCCAGCAGTCAATATCTCTCTCTCTTTAAGCAACAGTTCAGATCCAGACTGCATGCTACTTCCTGTGGCTGAAGTTTCTTCCAATTCCTTTTCTGGGGTCACTGAAGATACATCAGTCTCACAAGCTGCACTGAAAGATAAGAAGTTGTCACCTTGTTTGGGAACTCCTTTATTTTCTTTACAGGTTTCCTGAAGAGCTTGTAACTTCTCAGAAGAAAACGAAGTTTTGGGATTTTGTGTGGCAGGTTCTATTTCTACCAACTGAGACTTTGCTGTTTCAATAAAGGCTTCTTCACTAGAATGGTTTGTCTCACTGAACACTGATATGTGTTCTATTCCAAAAGATGTCACTTTTGCTGACTGCTGAGGAATTGTAATCACCTGAGATATAAAAATGTAAAAGTGGTTAGCATAGCACAGACAAGTAGATGGTCTGCTGTGATGTATATGTATTGATACTAGCAAAACTTAAAAATTTAATCTATACCCTCAAATTCACTCTTTCAAACAGGCCCCTTGGGTAAAGAGAGTGGGCATCATATTGCTCAAATAAAATTCCACAATTAGAGTTGCTGAGATTCTAAAACACGTGAAATTACATTTATAAAAGAGGACCCACCCACCCGCCAAAAAAAAAAAAAAGAAAAAAAAAACTATTTCTGTGCTCTCTACCAGCTACTAAAATCTCCATTTCTGTAGACTCATCTTTACTGATGGCTTCAAAAGGTGAGGGGATGCATGGAAGGTGAACAAATTAAATATGACAATGATCTACATTTAAAGTAAGTATCATCAGCCGGGCATGGTGGCTCACGCCTATAATCCCAGTACTTTGGGAGGCCGAGGCGGGTGGATCACCTGAGGTCAGGAGTTCAAGACCAGCCTGGCTAACAAGGTGAAACCCCGTTTCTAATAAAAATACAAAAAATTAGCCAGGCGTGGTGGCGTGCACTTGTAATCCCAGCTACTCGGGAGGCTGAGGCAGTAGAATCGCTTGAACCAAGGAGACGGAGGTTGCAGTGAGCTAAGATCATGCCATTGCACTCCAACTTGGGCAACAAGAGTGAAACTCCATCTCAGTAAACAAAAAAACAAAAAACAAAAATGGAAGTATCATCTACAGACCAAGATCTCCAGTGGCTGTTATGTTTTATAATGCCTTTGTGGATAAGGATTCAATCAAAGACACAAACCTGGAACCGACCCCGCTGAAATGATCCACTCATCGCTTTACATCTATTCAAAGCCCTAGTATCAGCTGTAGACTCCCGTGTCAGAGGAATGGGATCAGGAGCAATTGCTGATCTCATCTCTTCTGTTTCCACTGCAAGTTTTGCCAAATTGTAAGTAGAAAAGAGAAAATTGTTTGTTAAGACTAAATTTGTTTACATTACCAAAAATGAAGAAAAGTAGAAAAAGCTTAACTCCTGCTAGACAATTAAAAGGTGTTAATGTAATAAGCAACATCGTATAAGTCCCTAAGTCTAAATCAGACATTGCAAGATTTATCCCAAGACTTAGTATCTATATGAAATGAATAACTGGAAAACCAAATTAGTTACAAAAGGAAAAAATAAAACGGCAATGACATTAATGGGACATGTCACATACATGGGCTACGTGGAAAAAGTGGCAAGATTTGTATATGAACAACAAAAAAATAAGTAAATGAAAAGTGATGTTACCTAGTCTATGTCCCTGACTGTAAGCACACTACCTTGACGGACTTTTGATCTCTTGAAAAAGCTGGTTGACTGCCGTAGCCTGTATGCCCAGCTTTTTAATTTGCGAGTCCAGGATTTCTTGCTAATAGGATTTTTGAGACTAGGACAAGTAAAGCTTAGGCCAAAATATCCACCTCCTGTCTGCAGATGAATGGCTCCACCGCTTGACACAGCAGCAGGATAGGCCTCTGGATCCCCTGGAAGTGAAGCATCTGAGGACATCTCCTAATGGAGACAAGACAAAACAAAACAAAACAAAACAAAACAAAACAACCGAGAAAAACCAAAGTGGTAATAATTTAGGTAAGGTGAAGCTTTTTTTAAAAAAAATAACACCGGAATTTCTTGTACAGACTGATCTTTAAACCAAAATAGGGTATTATGTATTAGTTGCATTAATAGTAGCATATTAGACTGAACCCAAGGTACTCCATTTACAAAAATTAAGCCTTCTTGTTTCTTTAAAAATATTATTTAGACTTTAGTAAACAAAAGAGATTATTAATCTTCTACCCCAGAATATTTTTCATCATTATACAAACTTTGAAAACTGAAAATCAAATAAATATTTCCTTCATATGTGCCAGTTTACTAAAAAGGTTACTAAAACTCCAAGCTATTATCATGAAATTTTTCATTTATGCCTATATTATTTAAGAGACTCAGTTAAAGATGCTTGAAACACACAAACAGAGAAAAACAAGATATCGAGGCACTTAGATTTACAGAGAAGTATGAGGAAATCAAGTTTATTACTTTATGAAAGCATACGGAAATTTATAAAGGACATCAAAATTACTTCAAAATCATGCTCTAAAAATTCTTGTTAACATCAGGCTATCCTGGCTACAAAATCACTCCCCTCTTCTTGTTCTCCTACTCCCCCACCAAAAAGGGCCCCAGATATAACTGTTGTATCTAAATGAGTGCTTTAAAGATAAATCCTCTATAATAATTAATATGAAAAGTTAGCACAGACAACCACAAATACTTTGGGAAACATGAGAAGGGTCACTACTAATCTAGAAGATTAAAAAAATATATAAAAGCACAAAGAATGGGATTTAGCATTTGCCTGAAGGAAGATAGCCTACTGGCAGGAAGTATGATGTGTTGGGTAAGCATTATTAATACTTAGGGCAGGGCCGGGTGCAGTGGCTCATGCCTGTAATGCCAGCATTTTGGGAGGCTGAGGCAGGCAGATAACCTGAGGTCAGGAGTTTGAGACCAGCTTGGCCAACATGGTAAAACCCCGTCTCTACTAAATATACAAAATTAGCCTGTCGTGGTGGTGCGTGCCTGTAATCCCAGCTACTTGGGAGGCTGAGGCAGGAGAATCGCTAGAACCCAGAGGCAGAGGTTGCAATGAGCCGAGATCGTACCATTGCACTCCAGCCTGGGCAACAAGAACGAAACTCTTGTCTCAAAACAAAAAAACAAAAAAACAAAAACAAACTTACGGCAGGTCAGGGCATAAATTGTTAAGCAATCAGTTTTTATTTTCTGCAGTCTCATTTTAAACTAGTAACAATAAGTTTCATGATGAGAAAAAAATTAGTATTACAATTTAGAAAATGTTACATTGGTCCCACTGAAATTACAGAAAAGAATTTTAATATGTAGTAACCGGATCAAGATGGCAAATTAAATATTTGTTCTAGCCTTCCTTATCAATCCAAATTTACAGACACAACAGGAAAACAGACATAGACACATGCATACATGACTGAGAGAGGAAAAAGCAGACCATGACATATGTAGGAATTGTTTCAAAATGCTGCAAACTTGGGTGGCTGATACGGGCAGCAGGAGAGAACCCTGGCCAACCAAAAAGATGAGTGGTAGGCTAGAATGCTTACAAAACTCTATCAGATCTACCTTCTGTCTCTTTCAACGTTATCTCTTAATGTTCTCCTGTTTGCTGGCCTTCTTTTGGTTCCCTGAACAGTTCTCTATCTATGACTATCACCACCACATACAAGTCCTTCCCTGACTACCATATATAGTTTTAGTATCCCATTTTCTTCTACTAGATGTGAGCTCCACAAAAACAGAGGTTTTGACTTATTCACTGCTAAAGAGATATTCACTGAATGGAAGAATGAACTGATTGGGAATAACAAAGAAGGAACAGGCAGGCAGTTCTGTCCCCACCTCCACACCAAGCAAAGGGCAGCAGAGGCATGTGCCCCCAAATAAGAGTAGTAAGAGGAAAAGGTTTGTGGCCAAGAGAGAGGTCAACAACGTAGGGAGGAGACAACATCCAGGAAGAAAGGTAAGCCCTCCTACCTTTGGAGACTAGCTACTGGGCCACCCTCCAGGCAGCATTAGAGATAAGTTACAAAATACAGTGCCAGGGAGGATGTCCCATACCTTTCCCACAATTACTGAAGGAAGGTTACAGTAATTACATAAAACACAGACAGATGAACAAGGAATCTCATGAGTGAAAAAGACGAGAACACAACTAAGAATCACTAAACACCAAGGGAAAACTAACATTATAAGAAAATACTAAACTTGGCAAACAGGATAGCCAAGGAAATAGCATTAATAACATAGAATAAGACTAATATATTCAGAGAGATGTGTGAATATACTACATCTATAAAGAAAGGAATGAACTACAGTTACTAGAAATTAAAACAATATAATACTTGACACAAAAAATAGCTGAATAGGTGATGCAACAGCTTAAAAATTGAGAAATTATGCCAGTACAAAAAGCAAAAGGACAAACAAATGGAAAGCATGAGAAGTTTATAGATAAGAGCTGGGCATGGTGGCTTATGCCTATAATCCCAGCCCTTTGGAGGCTGAGGCGGGTGGATCATCTGAGGTCAGGAGTTCCAGACCAGCCTGGTCAACATGGTGAAACCTCATCTCTACTAAAAATATGAAAATTAGCTGGGTGTGGTGGTGAGCGCCTATAATCCCAGCTACCTGGGAGGCTGAGGCAGGAGAATTGCTTGAACCTGGGAAGTGGAAGCGGAGGTTGCAGTGAGCTGAAATCATCCCATTGCACTCCAACCTGGGTGACACAGTAAGACTCTGTCTCAAAAAAGAAAAAAAAAAAGTTTGTATATAAGAAAAATAGGAAATGAAGAAATAAAACTATCTCTATTCACAGTTGACATGATCTTATATATAGAAAATCCAAAATAATCCACTAAAAGTTATTGGAGCTAATAAACAAACTCAGTAAAGTTGGAGGATACATCAGCACATAAAAATCAGTTGTATTTTTATATGCTAGCAATGAAGAATCCAAAACAGAAATTAAGAAAACAATTCCATTTCTAATAACAATAAGAAAATACTTAGGAATATATTTAACCAAGGAGTGACAGTCTTATACACTGAAAACTACAAAACATTAATGAAAGAAATTCAAGAATACTGAAATAAATAGAAAGTTCATGAATAGGAAGACTTAATCTGTCAACAGTCCACAAAGTGACCTACAGATTCAATGCAATCCCTATCAAAACCCCAATGGCCTTTTTCATAGGAATAGAAAAGCTTATACTAAAATTTCTATGGAATCACAGGGGACCCTGAATAGCCAAAAAATATTTAAAAAGAACAAAATTGGAGGACTCGCATTTCCTGATTTCCAAATATACTATAAAACTACAGTAATCAAAACACTGTCCTTTTGCTACTGGCATAAGGATAGATATTGGGATTGACAAATAGAATTAAGAGTCCAGAAATAAATCCATACATCTATAGTCAATTGATATTTACAAGACTGCCAAGACCATTCAATGGGGGAAAGAATAGTTTCTTCACCAAATGGTGCTGAACAACTGGATATCCAAATGCAAAAGAATGAAGCTGGACCCTTGTCTCGTACATATACAAAAATTAACTCAACATATATCAAATACCTAATTATAAGAGCTAACAAAGCAATACAAGAAAAAGTAGATAATCAGACTTCAACAAAATAAAAAACTTTTGTGCATTAAAGGATACTATCAAGAGAGTGAAAAGACAACCCTACAGAATGGGAGAAAATATTCACAAATAAAATATTTAATAAAGACATAGCATCCAGAATATATAAAGATTTTTTTTTTTTTTAATTTTATAGAGATTGGGATCTCACTATGTTGACCAGGCTGGTCTTCAGCTCCTGGCCTCAAGCGATCTTACTGCCTTGGCTTCCCTGTTTTGGGATTACAGGCTTGAGCCACCACGCCCAGCCACACATATAAAGAATTCTTACAATTCAACAACACAAACAACAACCCAATTAAAAAATAGGCAAAGGACTCGAATAGACATTTCTCCTAAGAAGATATACAGATGGCCAACAAGCACGTGAAAAGATTCTCAACACCACTAGCTATTAAGCAAATGCAAATCAAGACCACAATAAGAATACCACTTTATACTCACCAAGATGGCTATGAACAAAAAATTGGAAAACAAGTGTTGGTAAGCATGTAGACAAATTGGAACCCTCACATTCTGCTGGTGGGAATGTAAAATGGTGTGGCTACTTTAGAAAAGAGTTTGGTGGTTCTTCAAAAAGTTAAATGTAGAATTACCATATGCCCCAGAGAACTGAAAACAGGAACTCATATGAATACTTTATATGAATGTTCGTAGCAGCACTATTCACAACAGCCAAAAGGTAGAAACAACCTAATGTCCATCAACCAATGAATGGATAAACAAAATGCAGTATAGCCATAAAATGGAATATGAACCTTGAAACATTATGCTAAGTGAAAGAAACCAGACACAAAGGCCATATACTGTATGGTTCCATTTATATGAAATATCTAGCATAAGCAAATCTATACTGACAGAAAGCAGATTTGTGGTTGCAAGGGGCAAGGGGGAAGGGAGAATGAATAATGACTGCTTAATGGGTATGAAGTTTCTTTTGTTGGGGTGATGAAAAAGTTCTGGAACTAGATAATGGTGATGGATACACAACCTTGTGAATATATTTAATGTCACTGGATCGAACACTGTAAAATAGTTAAAATTCTAAGAAATCACAAGACAAGTTTCCATATTTATAGAGCACAAAGAATATGAAATAAGATGAATAAACAATAAAGAGAATATACCAAAGGCATCCAGTAGCCCTTTAAGTAGGTACTATTATCTTGATTTTACAGATGAGGAAATTAAGGCTGGGTAAAGGGTGTAGATAATTTGCCTAGTATTACATAGTAAATGGCAAAGCAAGATTTTGAAACTGGTTTGTGGGGTTCAAAAGCTGTTTTCTTTCTAACGCTGTGTTTCAATAAGAATGTTTTCATTTTAAAAAATATCACAAGTAATATATTGTGAAAGGCAAACAAAAACTCAGGACCCTAATTCACTATGCCAAAAAGAAAAAAGTTAAGCTGAAATCTGAGTCATGCAAGAAACTGCATTTCATTTTGTTCCTAAGCAAACAGCTACAAATAAAAGGTTAAATATCTCCAGAGGTAGCTACCCTATGTTCACCTTATCTTATGTAAAGTGCTGATTTACTGAGCAAAATTGTGAGATGAATACATAATTGATTATTCTCCTACCTGCTCCTTTTCTCTTGCAACATGTGGATTACCATAACCTCCCTCTTTCCCCTCCAGCTTGCTTTTCCCCTTTAAATATTGAAGCCCTCAAAATCATCTTTGGAGAAAGGCACAGACTATAGACTGTATCTGTGATTCCATGTTTTCTCTCTTCTAGACATGTCCCTAACCTTGGCAAAATAAAATTCTAAATTGATTGAGATCTGCCTTAGATACTTTTTGGTTTATAACATGAATGACTGTTTTCTGTAAAAGATCTAAGCCATTAGATAAAACAAAAATCTCTGTAACAACCCTCCTTCCCAGTCCCCCCTGGAAGACATCCACTAATATCAATTTATCTTTTCAGAACTTTTTTGTAAATTTATGTACATATATATATGTGTGTGTGTGTGTGTGTTCCTTTTTAAAAATACAGGCCAGGTGTGGTGGCTCATACCTGTAATCCCACTGTTTTGGGAGACCAAGGCAGGAGCATCACTTGAGGCCAGGAGTTCAAAACCAGCCTGGGCAACATTGCAAGCCCACGTCTCTACAAAAAGTTTAAAAATGAGCCAAGCATGGTAGCATGCACTTGTAGTCCCAGCTACTTGGCAGGCTGAGGCAAGGGGATCACCTAAACTCAGGAGGTTGAGGTTACAGTGCGCCACGATCATGCCACTGCACTCCAGCCTGGGTAACAGAGACCCTGTCTCAAAAACACACACACACATACACATACATACAAACACACACACAGACACACACACATACACACACCTCATCATACTGTCTGAATTATTCTGCATATATTTTTCCTGATGATTTTTCCTGGAGATATGTCCATGATAAAATAAAGATGATAAGAGCTAACATATATTTATAGGTCTACTTTGCTTTTAAATTGCTTCATAGTATCAATGTCCCTCAATTTCTATTTATAAATATTTAAACTTGTTTGTGAATCCTTTCCTGTTACAAATAAACAAACAATGTTACACTGAACATTCTTATACATGTTCCTTTGTTCATATGTGCAAATGCTTCTCTCAGGCAGAATTTGACAGTGACATAGCTCAGTCACAGGAATGTACACATTTCTAACTTTCACAGTGCTAAACTGCCCTCCAGGTAGGCTGTACTGATTTTATTCCTACCAACATAAAATGAAAATTACCGCGCCTGGCCATCAATTTCTTTAATATTTGCTAGTCTAATTAGCAAAAACTATTTTTCTGTAAAGTTTTGCCTTTCTCTCATTACTAAGAAAGTTGAAAATCTTTTCACATGTTTAGCAGGCATTTATATTTCCACTTCTGTGAAATGCACGTTCACATGCTTTGGCTATTCTTCCACTGAGTTGTCTGATCTTTTCTCAATGATTTGTAAGCATTCTTTATATATTTTAGAGTTAATATTTTGTCAGTTTTCTGAGAAAAAAGCTTGGAAGAAAAATACATGCAAAAATAGGTTGCTATGAAAATGGAGCCAAGAATAAGAACGATTTAAAAAATCCAATTCATGACTGCCAAATGAAAAATTAACTGGATACAGCTGAATACCAAGAGAGTGATCTGAAATTTAAAAAGAAAAAAAAAAACTGAAGACATATCTGAGAACATAAGGTTTTAAAAAATGAAATTAAAAGTGAGAGCAAGCTGTTAAGAAACATGGGGAATAATCCAAGAGGCCATATATCTCCTACGATTTCCAAATGGAAATAAGCAAGACAATGAAGGGGAAGAAAAATAAGAAATGAAAATAAAGTTACTGGAGCTGAAAAAAGACACACATCTTCAAATTCGAAACATCCACAAAAGTGATATACAAAATGAATGGAAAAGCAATATACCAAGATAGAGTCTGATAATCAGAACTCTAAGATAGTTTCCTAAAAGCAACTAGACCTGTGCTAACTGAATACAGCAGCCACTAATCACATGTGGCTGTCTAAATTTAAATTAATTAAATCAAATTAAATTAAAAATTCAGGCCCTCAGTTGCACTAGCCACATTTCAAGTGCTCAATAGTCATATCTGGTTAGTGGTTACTGTATTGGATAATGCAGATACAGAACATTTCCACATTGTAAAAAGTACTAGAGCATTGCAGTGGTCTAGAGTAAAAACAGGTTACCTACAAGTGAATGATAAACAACTGAAATCACTCTCATCAGCAAGGCTAATAAAAGACAATAAAACAATGTATTCTCAATTGAGAAGAAAAAATTCTGATCCTACCATCTGTAGTTAGTCAATCAAGTGTGAAGCAATATAAAGACATTTTTAGATAGGCAAAAGAATACCAAATAGGATCTCCATGCAATATATTTGAAAACATTACTCATAGAAGTATTTTAGGGGAAAAAAGGATTCCACAACACCAGAAACAGTGGCAGCTAAGTATGATCCAGATATAGCAACAGACACTTGAAACAAATAAAAGAATCCATTTGACCTTGACACTTGGGAGAGTCTCCTTCAAGCAACAAAGTTTAAATGACAGAAATAACAGTTCATTTCTTAAGATTCACATCACATTATGTGATATTTATTTATTATTTAAAATAATTTAAAAATTTAAAAGATATTTAAATTATATCAGTGGAATATTATGCAGTTGTTTCAAAAAGTTGAGTAAGATGGAACTATGTGTACTGACATGGATACCCATAAATGAAAAAAATGCAGAATAGCATATATGTAAATAAATATATGTATATAAATATTAACATGTATCTATATATCTATATAAAGATACAATATATCATATATAAAAAGTATATCTTTATAAATATTTGTATATTAATTAAAATAATGTCTGGAAAGATTTGTTAACAGCTGTGTCTATAGGTTTGGGGATGGGGTGGATTTTACTTGTACATAGTACATATATACTATGTACAAGTATATATTATTACTTATATAATAACAAAAATGACAAAAAGATAGTGATAAAGATTTAGAAAGATGTCCATGATCTACTGTAAAATGAAAAAATTAAGTTGCAGACCAGTATGTATACAGCACAGTATTTTTATGAATAAAATGTTCTATGTATGTAAATAGATCTGTATAAGCTTCAGAAAAGTCAAGAAGGATAAGCACCGAATTATTAGTGGTTACTTCTGTGATTTGAAGGGGCAGAAAAGGAAAATTAAAGTTCCCACATTATATAACTCAAAAAATAAGTCAGGTCAGGCACAGTGTCTCACGCCTGTAATCCCAGCACTTTGGAGGCCAAGGCAGGTGGATCACGAGGTCAAGAGTTTGAGACCCGCCTGGCCAACATGGTGAAATCCCGTCTCTACTAATACAATTAGCCAGGCATGGTGGCACGTGTCTGTAATCCCAGCTACTCAGGAGGCTGAGGCAGGAGAATTGCTTGAACCCGGGAGGCAGACCGAGATCGTGCCACTGCACTCCAGCCTAGGAGACAGAGCAAGACTCCGTCTAGGGTTGGAAAAAAAAAAAAAAAAAAAAAAAAAAGTCATGGTATTAATGATGATTTTACTTTCTTTTCTTTTTTTGTCAAATTAAATCCCCCCAAACATGATTAAATTAAAAACCGTAACTTTTTTTTTTTTTAAGAAGGAAACTGATAACAGGCATTTTAAGTGAAAATCTAAAAGTTCTTCCTACCCACTAAAACAATCCATGAGTCAGTTTTCATTCTGTCATTAATACAAATATAGACACTGCTTGCAGGTTCTTAGCTAATTCACCAGAGGGCTCTCTTACCAAAGATAGTTTGTCATCTCTACTGAGAGGTTCTGAACACTGCAGCCTAAGTCATGGCCTTCTTAAATACCTGTGACCTCAGAATCTTGTGACATAGACCATTTCATTTCAAAGGACAGAATTTTAGAAGAGAAGGCACTTCTTTAAAACAATAAGGAATTGGTTAGAAAGAACGATACTTACATGTAAACACAATTCGCTGGGTACAGAAGTTATCACATTCAGGTCCCTTTTGAACACTGATATATTAGCAGGCTGACTTGCAGCCACATTAGACAGAAGCTTAGAGCCTGTCTGTTGGAAATTAGGGGATTGTACTGGGCTATCTTGAATTCCACAGTGACTGATGGCTATGACTTCTGTCACTGGACAGGAGAGGGTATCTTCAGCAGAGGAAGAAAATGGAGAGTCTATGCTTTGGGTATCCTTCTGACTCTCGGGATAGATGCTAGAGATGCTGTGCTCCTGATAGAGCAAGTTTCTTAATTTTTCATCCAGAGTTTTAATTCGGTTGTCTGCAAACTCCAGTTTTGGAGGTCTTTCTCCATCTGATTCCAGGACAGTAGTGGATTGAAGGGTAGTTGGTTCAAGGCCAGGGGTCTGAGTGGGAATGACTGTCTTTGGAGAACTTGCTTCAGTGTTCACTGTAGTTTCTCCTTCTTGGGAAATACACTCTGCATCCATAGCTGGCTGCTGTACTGATAAGGTTTGAGGCTTTTGATCAAATGCCAGAGTTGTAAGAGAGTTACCAGCAGTCTGAGTTGATTCGCCAGGATGGGACATAAGTGCATCAGCCTGACTGGCAGTTTGGTGACATGGATACACAGGTATGAATATGCTTGCTTGTTTGGTGAGTCCCTCACATTCAGCTCGAACTGCATGAACTGAAGTAGTAGAGTAACTGCAACTATTAGTAACTGGTGCCATTATCTGCCTGTTATCTTCCACTTGATAAAGTATAGCTGGCTGCTTGGTTTCTACGCTAGCACATTCAGAAATCTTACCATCAACCACATCCTTGTGTTCTGATTTGGAGGTGAAAAGTGCACGGTGGCATGGATTATTTTCTATAGTGAGCAGTGTGTCCCGTGGTATCTCCTTATTACTTGTATTTTTTGGACCTGGAACAATAATAAAGAATGGCTAAGCACGTACTGATAAGTACAAAGCATAGACTAGTGCCCTAAGTCAAAAGGAACAGGAGGAGAAAGAGGCAAATGAGAACCTGTGTGAAAGTACTCTTGTAAATAAGACTCAAAACACACAGAATTCAACCTGGCCAGGAAAATAATATTTTCCTTTTTTCTCATAAATATTAAATAGGAAATGGCTTAAGTTGTATCCTAATATTAATGTCTTCAAAAAAGCTTATGAAAATTCTCATAAGCATAAAATTCCCATGGAAACCAGTTAAAGATATCATATGTATTTTGCATCCCATCCTTTGAGTCTGGACAAAGTGGCAGAGAAGAAAAGCTTACTAGGAAGTGGATATAGGCCAGGAACCGAAGACATGGAATGCTGAAGAGAAGGAGGAGACTGAGTCTCACGGTTTCTTATCGTCTGATTGATACAGAATCGCCACCGACCAACCGGGGATGACTGAGGAGCAGATTCATCTGCAGAAATAATTAGCAAAAAATAATATGCTAAGCGATTTTCAATTTATTTACCTTATTGACTGAAGAAGCCAGGTTAAATAAACAATTTGCCTTGTATCTCCATTTCTAATAGTACTAGAATATATGTAATTGATAAGACCAGCCCTCTCAATACTGACAAAAAGTCTGAAGTACTAAGCACACAATATCTTTAGAGAAGGATTTTAGATTCTACTGAAACAAATATTGCATCAATAGTAATTAGAAACAGGGTACTCTTTGAAAAAACTGACAGCACTTTTCCCATTAAAACCTGTATCTCCTATTCTGTATCCTAATTATGATAGTGCTTACATAAATCTATATATGTATTAAAATTTACAGAAGTGTACACCAAAAGAAAAAGGAGTCAGTTTTACTGTATGACATTTTAAAAAATAAAGTAAAATAAACCCCTACATCTTAACTGCTACTTTGTAAACGTACTCAAATAAGTAATTCTCTTTTAAACTTTACCCAACTTTGTTAGTCAGAAACCTACTCAGATCTTGGCTAACCAGAAAAATAAGATATAGGAGGACTCTGCATTATAACACAGTCAAACTAAATTTCAGGATAATGGTATCTGCTTCTATTACTCCCACACCACCTTTTGCTTCTTTATGTTCCTGTAATTTCTTCAGGGGTGCTCATTTGTCTATGGCTCTTATCCCCCTCCCAGACACTCTTTAATATACCTGAGAAGAATGGAAAGATAAAGTCATCAGAAAAGAAAACAGAAGACCCTAGTTTTCGTTTCTGGAGGTTTATCTGGCATCTGATTTACTAAAAGTTATCAGTGACCAGAGCAAGTAGAAGCACATCATTCATCGTTAGTAGAATAAAATCAAGATATGAATGACTATTGAAACATGAGGCAAACTTAGAAAATGATGACTTTTGTTAAAAAGTTTCTATCCATCTCAAATCAGAAAAAAATAACTTACTACTTAAGTTTCAAACAGTTATGCCATTTAAGGTCATCAGTACTGTGACTGCTTTTCTGGTAACATTACCACCCAACAACTCAAAAATAAATCAATCAGATAAAGAACCAACACTTGAGGAAAAGTCAGGGGATGGATTATTACCTCTCGGCCTTTCAAGGTGTGAGAAAACCTACACTAATAAGTTACCAAATTAATTTATTGGCTAACATCTTTCCCAATGAAGGTGTGTTAAAAGTTTTCAAATGTCTTGCTTCAAAAACCAAATGGTAAATTTTACTAAATATACTTACTGCTGGTTTGAGTAGATGTAGAATTTATCTGTACTTGTTCAGATGACCCTGTCTGAATTAAAAATGAATAGATAAATTAAAATGTTCCTGATTCATATCTGAGAAGATCTGTTTGCTAAACAATTGTTCTCACCTGGCTACTGTTGGAGTCCACAGTAATAGAATCAACTCCAATGGCTCTTTCTGTGGCAGAGTGGACATGAAGGATCTCCTGGGCTTGACCTACAATAGCTCTCAATTCTTCTACAAACTTTTCTTTCTCACTTTCCAGCACAAAGTTATCTTCAACCTGCCCAAAAGTAAAAGTAAGTCTATTCATGAGAGTGAATGTAGTTTATTCAAAGTTATAATATTATATAAATAGTGACTACCATGTAAAGAAAGAAAATTGGGCCAGGCACAGTGGCTAATGCCTGTAATCCCAGTTTGGGAGACCGAAGCGGGCAGATCACGTGAGGTCAGGAGTTCGAGACCAGCCTGACCAACATGGAGAAACCCTGTCTCTATTAAAAATACAAAATTAGCCAGGAACGGTGGCTCATGCCTGTAATCCCAGCACTCTGGGAGGCTGAGGCGGGTGGATCACCTGAAGTCAGGAGTTCGAGACCAGCCTGACCAACATGGTGAAACCCTGTTTCTAATAAAAATACAAAATTAACCGGCTGGGGTGGCGGGTGCCTGTAATCCCGGCTACTTGGGAGGCTGAGGCAGGATAATTGCTTGAGCCCGGGAGGCGGAAGTTACGGTGAGCTGACATCGCGCCATTGCACTACAGCCTGGGCAACAAGAGCAAAACTCTGTCTCAAAAAAAAAAAAAAAAAAAAAAAAGAAGAAGAAAATTAAAATTAAGTATCTAAATCCAAGTGTAACAATAGAATTCACAAAGACCAGCAACAAATGCCAAAGAATACATTAAATAATTCTATTTGAGACTACCAACATTTCTCAGATTGGCACTACCTACCAGAGAAGGAACCAGCATTTAAAAAAATATGTCATTCTATAAATTGGTTATTTGAAGAATATAACTGAGGCAATGTTTAAAACTAAGATGTCCAAAACCAAAAGCTTTTAAATCACAAACCACAAATGAAACATCTTCAAAGAAAATAAAGAATAGCTTGGAAGGCTGGGCACGGTGGCTCATGCCTATAATCCCAGCACTTTGGGAGGCCGAGGTGAGTGGATCACCTGAGGTCAGGAGTTCGAGACCAGCCTGGTCAACATGGTAAAATCTCGTCTCTGTTAAAAATACAAAAATTAGCCGGGCGTGGTGGCTCAAGCCTATAATCCCAGCACTTTGGGAGGCCAAGATGGGTGGATCACGAGGTCAGGAGATCGAGACCATCCTGGCTAACACGGTGAAACCCCATCTCTACTAAAAAGAATACAAAACTAGCCGGGCGAGGTGGCGGGCGCCTGTAGTCCCAGCTACTCGGGAGGCTGAGGCAGGAGAATGGCGTGAACCCGGGAGGCGGAGCTTGCAGATCATGCCACTGCACTCCAGCCTGGGCGACAGAGCGAGACTCCGTCTCAAAAAAAAAAAAAAAAAAAAAAACCAAAAATAGCTCGGAAGACCACTAATTAGGTTAAACATTCCTGAAAAGAATGAAAGAAGAGACAGTTCAGAAAATATTACGTTAAACAAGAACAGAACTGATGAAATAATTGACTTTTAAAATGTTTAATTCTGCTTGGCTAGAAATGCATATACAAAGAAAGCTGGCAGAAACAAAAAGCATTATATGAACTCTTCCTGCCATTCTAGCCCTATCCCCATCACAAAAGGGGAACATGCAAAAGTAACCTAGAAAATAATATAAAATAAATAAAATGAAGGGGGAAGAAATACTAACTTAAGCCTAAAAATTCAAAGAAAATATTAAAAACTAAATGAAACAATAACATACAAGATGTTAGATCAGTGGCTAACACATTAGAATTACAAGGGGAGGCCAACCTGGCTAATACTGTGAAACCCCGTCTCTACTAAAAATACAAAAAATTAGCCAGGTGTGGTGGCGGGCACCGGTAGTCCCAGCTACTTGGGAGGCTGAAGAAGGAGAATGGCGTGAACCTGGGAGGCGGAGCTTGCAGTGAGCCGAGATCGCACCACTGCACTCCAGACTGGGAGAGAGAGCGAGACCCCATTTCAAAAAAAAAAAAAAAAAAGAATTACAAGGGGAGGGATACCCCATTTACCTTTACATCATTCTTACACCTTGTATACCTACATCAAAATATCTCATATACCTCATAAATATATAAACTTTCTATGTACCCACAAAAATTTAAAAAAAAAAAACAGAAAAAAAAAAGAATTACCTGGGAGTTTAGCTTTTTCAAAGCCTGTTATCAAAAATAAAGATAATGTGGAGGGGGGGGGACGGAGCAAGATGGCCAAACAGGATCAGCTCCAGTCTCCAGCTCCCAGCGGCGACACAGAAGACAGGTGATTTCTGCATTATCAACTTTGAGGTACTGGGTTCATCTCACTGGGGAGTGCGGACAGTCGGTGCTGGTCGGCTGCAGCCCGACCAGCGAGAGAATGAAACGAGAGCGAGCATCGCCTCACCACCAAGAAGCGCCAAAGGGGAAGGGAATCCCTTTTCCTAGCCAGGGAACAGAGACACACAACACCTGGAGAAAATGGGTAACACCCACCCCAATACTGCACTTAAGCAAGCAGGCACACCAGAAGATTATATCCCACACCTGGCGGGAGGGTCCACGCCTGGAACCTTCCTCATTGCTAGCCCAGTCTGTGATCTAACAGAGCAGCAGTGAGGCCTGGGAAGAGCCATGCTATGTAAGTAGGCAAAACAAAGCCCTGGGAAGATCAAGCTGGGTGGAGCTCAAGGAGGCCTGCCAGTCTGTAGACTCCACCTGTGGGGACAGGGCAGCTAAACAACAACAACAACAACAACAACAGAAGCCTTGAAACCTCTGCAGGCGCAAAAGCAACTCTGTCTGACAGCTGAAGATAGCAGTGGATCTCCCAACATGGAGGTTGAGATCTGAGAGCGGACAGACTGCCTGCTCAAGTGGGTCCCTGACCCCTGAGTAGCTAACTGGGGAGACATCCCCCACTAGAGACAGACCGACACCCACCTCACCGCGATTGGAGTACACCCTGAGGAGGGAAGCTTCCAAAGCAAGAATCAGACAGGTACACTCGCTGTTCAGCAGTATTCTATCTTCACACAGCCTCTGCTGCTGACACCCAGGCAAAGGGGTCTGGAGTGGACCTCAAAAGCAATCTCCAACAGACCTACAGCTGAGAGTCCTGACTGTTAGAAGGAAAACTAACAAACAGGAAGGACACCCACACAAAACCCATCAGTACATCACCATCATCAAAGACTAGAGGCAAGATAAAACCACAAAGATGGGAGAAGAAAGCAGGGCAGAAAAGCTGGAAATTCAAAAATAGGCGCATCAGCATCCCCCTCAAAGGAGCATGGCTCATTCGCCAGCAACCGAGACCAAAGCTGGGCCGAATGGCAATGAGATGAGAGAAAGAAGGCTTCAGTCCATCAAACTCTCAGAGCTAAGGAGGAATTGCATTACCAAGCATAGAAACTAAAAAAGCGGAAAAAAGAGTGGAAGAGATTGATAACAGAATAATTAATGCAGAAGGCCATAAATGAGCGGGCAGAGGCGAAAACCATGACACGAGAAATAAATTGACAAATCTGAAGCTTCAGTAACCGACTCGATCAGCCTGGAAGAAGAGTATCAGCGATTGAGGGATCAAATGAATGAAATGAAGCGAGAAGAAATCTAAAGAAAAAAAGAAAAGAAAAGAAATGAACAAAGCCTGCAAAAGAGGTAATGGGATTATGTAAAAAGACCGTCATCTGATTGGGGTGCCTGAAAGTGAGGGAAAATGGAACCAAGTTGGAAAACACTCTTCAGGATGTCATCCAGGGCTACAACCTAGTAGGGCGAATATTAACATTCAAATTCAGGAAATACAGAGAGCATACAAAAGATACTCCTCGAGAAGAACAACTACAAGACACATAATTGCCAGATTCACCAAAGTTGAAATGAAAGGAAAAATCTTAAGGGCAGCCAGAGAAAGGTCAGGTTACCCACAAAGGGAAGCCCATCAGACTAACAGCGAATCTCTCAGCAGAAACTCATACAAGCCAGAGAGTGGGGCCAATATTCAACATTCTTAAAGAAAATTTTTTCAGCAAATTTCATATCCAGCCAAACTAAGTTTCATAAATTGAAGGGAGAAATAAAATCCTTTACAGATAAGCAAATCTTAGAGATTTTTGTCACCATAGGCCTGCCTTACAAAGAGACCACGAAGGAAGCACTAAACATGGAAGAAAGGAACAGCCAGTACCAGCCATTGCAAAACATGCCAAAATCTTAATGACCATGAGAACAGGGAAGAAACTGCATCAACTAACGAGCAAAATAACCAGTGAATATCATAATGGCGGGATCAAGTTCACATAACAATATTAACCTTAAATGTAAAAATGGACTAAATGCTCCAATTAAAGACACAGACTGGCAAACTGGATAAGAGTCAAGACCCATCCAGTCTGCTGTATTCAGGAGACCCATCTCACAATGCAGAGACATATTACATAGGCTCAAAATAAAGGGATGGAGGAAGATCTACCAAGCAAATGGAGAACAAAAGCAGGGTTGCAATACTAGTCTCTGATAAAACAGACTTTAAACCATCAAAGATCCGGGTTTGGAATTCGCATAAAGAAAGCAGTAGCAAGACTTACAAAGACTTGGAGCTCCCGCCTGGCCATAATAGGAGACTTCAACACCCACAATCAACATTAGACAGATCAACGAAACAAGAGATTAACAAGGATATCCAGGAATTGAACTCATCTCTGCAGCAAGCAGACCTATGGGTTTATCTAAGAACTCTCCACCCCAAATCAACAAGAATATACATTCTTCTCAGCACCACATCACACTTATTCCAAAATTGACCACATAATTGGAGTAAAGCACTCCTCAGCAAATGTGCAGAGAACAGAAATTATAACAAACTGTCTCTCAGACCACAGTGCAATCAAACTAGAGGCCAGGATTAAAACTCAATCAAAGGCAGCTCAACTACATAGAGCTGAATAACCTGTCCCTGAATGACTACTGGGTACCTGTGAAATGAAGGCAGAAATAAAGATGTTCTTTGAAACCAACGAGTCAAGATACAACATACCAGAATCTCTGGGACACATTTAAAAGCAGTGTGTAAGAGGGAAATTGATAGCACTAAATGCCCACAAGAGAAAGCTGGAAAGAGATCGAAGATTGACACTCTAACATCACAATTAAAAGAACTAGAGAAGCAAGAGCAAGAAACACATTCAAAAAGCTAGCAAAAGGCAAGAAATAACTAAGATGAAGCAGAACTGAAGGAGATAGAGACACAAAAACCCTCCAAAAATCAATGAATCAGGAGTTGGTTTTGAAAAAGATCAACAAAATTGACAGACCACTAGCAAGACTAATAAAGAAAGAAAGAAAGAATCAAATGTTGCCAATTAAAATGATAAAGGGATATCACCACCAGAAGCCCCACAGAAATACAAACTACCATCAGAATACTATAAACACCTCTCACATGGAAATAAACTGGAAAACCTAGAAAGAAATGGATAATTTCCTGGACACTTACACTCTTCAAGACTAAACCAGGAAGAAGTTGAATCCTGAATAGACCAATAGTAGGCTCTGAAATTGAGGCAATATTAATAGCCTACCAACCAAAAGTCAGGACAGATGGATTCACAGCTGAATTCTACCAGAGAACAAGGAGGAGTTGGTACCATTCCTTCTGAAACTATTCAATCAATAGAAAAGAGAATCCTCTAACTCATTTTTGAGGCCAACATCATCCTGATACCAAAGCCTGGCAGAGACACAGCAAAAAAGAAATTTTAGACCAATATCTGGTGAACATGCGATGCAAAATCCTCTCAATAAAATACTGGCAGAGCTGGATCAGCAGCACATCAAAAAGCTTATCCACCACCACCATGATCAAGTGGGCTTCATCCTGGGATGCAAGGCTGGTTCAACATTAAGCAAATCAATAAACATAATCAGCATATAAACGGAACCAAAGACAAGAACCACATGATTATCTCAATAGATGCAGAAAAACGACAAAATTCCAACAGCCCTTCATGCCAAAGCAGCTCAATAAATTGTTATTGATGGAGCGTGCCTCAAAATAATAAGAGCTATTTATGACAAACCCAGCCAATATCATGTACTGAATGGGCAAAACTGGAAAAATTCCTTTTGAACACTAACAAGACAGGGATGCCCTCTCTCACCACTCCTATTCAACATAGTGTTGGAAGTTCTGGCTAGGCAATTAGGCAAGAAGAAAGAAATCAGGGTATTCAGTTAGGAAAAGAAAAGCAAATTGTCCCTGTTTGCAGATGACATGATTATATGTTTAGAAAACCCCCGCCGTCTCAGCCCAAAATCTCCCTTAAGCTGATAAACAACTTCAGGCAGTCTCAGGATACAAAATTAATGTGCAAAATCACAAGCATTCTTATACACAACAGACAAGCACAGAGCCAAATCATGAATGAACTTCCATTCACAATTGCTTCAAAGAGAATAAAATACCTAGGAATCAACTTACAAAGGGATGTAAGGACCTCTTCAAGAGAACTACAAACCACTGCTCAGTGAAATAAAGAGGACACAAACAAATGGAAGAACATACCATGCTCATGGATAGGAAGAATCAATATCATTGAAAATGGCCATACTGCCCAAGGTAATTTATAGATTCAATGCCATCCCCATCAAGCTACCAATGAGTTTCAATACAGAATTGGAAAAACTGCTTTAAAAGTTCATATGGAACCAAAAGAGCCCGCATCTCCAAGACAATCCTAAGTCAAAAGAACAAAGCTGGAGGCATCCATACCTGACTTCAAACTATACTACAAGGCTACAGTAACCAAAACAGCATGGTACTGGTACCCAAAACAGAGATATAGACCAATGGAACAGAACAGAGTCCTCCAGAAATAATACCACACATCTACAGCCATCTGATCTTTGACAAACTTGAGAAAAACAAGAAATGGGGAAAGAAGTTCTATTTAATAAATGGTGCTGGGAAAATTGGCTAGCCATAAGAAATGAGAAAGCTGAAACTGGATCCTTTCCTTACTCCTTATACGAATTAATTCAAGATGGATTAGAGACTTAAAATGTTAGACCTAATACCATAAAAATCCTAGAGGAAAACCTAGGTAAAAGAAAGGTACCATTCAGGACATAAACAGGCAAAGACTTCATGTCTAAAACACCAAAAAGCTCTTGGCAAAAAGCTAAAATTGACAAATGGGATCTAATTAAACTAAAGAGCTTCTGCACAGCAAAAGAAACTACCATCAGAGTGAACAGGCAGCCTACAGAATGGGAGAAAATTTTTGCAATCTACTCATCTGACAAAGGGCTAATATCCAGAATCTACAAAAGAACTCAAACAAATTTACAAAGAAAAAACAAACAACCCCATCAAAAAGTGGGCAAGGATATGAATTAGACATTTCTCAAAGAAGACATTCATACAGCCAACAGACATATGAAAAAATGCTCATCATCACTGGCCATCAGAGAAATGCAAATCAAAACCACAATGAGATACCATCTCACACCAGTTAGAATGGCTGATCATTCAAAGTCGAAAGGAAACAACAGGTGCTGGAAGGGATGTGGAGAAATAGGGCTACTTTTACACTGTTGGTGGGATTGGAAACTAGTTCAACCATTATGGAAAACAGTATAAGCGATTCCTCAGGATCTAGAACTAGATGTACCATATGACGAAACCATCCCATTACTGGGGATATACCCAAGGATTATAAATCATGCTGCTATAAAGACACATGCACCATTATGTTTTCTTGTACACTATTCACAATAGCAAAGACTTGGAATCAACCCAAATGTCCATCAGTGACAGATTGGATTAAGAAAATGTGGCACATATACCATGGAATACTATGCGGCATAAAAAAGGATGAGTTTCGTCCTTTGTAGGGACATGGATGCAGCTGGAAACCATCATTCTTAGCAAACTATCACAAGAACAGAAAACCAAACACGCATGTTCTCACTCATAGGTGGGAACTGAACAATGAATCACTTGGACTGGGGAAGGAACATCACACACGGGGCCTATCATGGGGAGGGGAGGGGGAGGATTGCATTGGGAGTTATACCTGATGTAAATGACGAGTTATTAGGTGCAGCAGACCAACATGGCACAAGTATACATATGTAACAAACCTGCGTTATGCACATGTACCCTACAGCAAAAAGTATAATAATAATAAATAAATTTAAAAAAAAAAAAAAAATGATGGCTCAAAATAAATGGAGACAGAATTATAGGGGATAAAAGACAGAATGCTGAAGGGAAGATAATTTAGTCTTACTATACTTACCATATAGTCTGCAATATCCTCTGGCGCATCACCATCAACATCAAACTTGAAGGTGACCATCTTGTTGTTGTGTGTCTCCAGCTGACACTCTACCATGTTATCTCCAGAGGTTGACACCTGAGTACAAACATTTCACTGGTTTAAGAGTCAGTCACTGTCTTTTCTTTGCAAATTGTGCAGGGCACATCTACACTAGTTCACATACAATATATGTGGAAAATGGCTTAAATAGTTCAGAATCTAAAAAGACTATGTTTTCCCTTGGTGGAATACCATCTAAACAGCCATTCTATGACTAATCTAACAGGTTCAAGTTACTCAGTAAAAAATAAGTTATAAATGTGATCCTGTGGTAAAGAAAACAATACAACTTTTATAAGAAAGCAAAAAAAAGTTATAATAGTCACTAGAGCTATCTGCAATGCAAAGATTTAAATTTAATAATTCATTTCCAAAATTCTCTTAATCTATAAATTGACTAAGCAAAAGAAGAGGCACTGCGAATGGAAATGTAAACTGGATCAATCTTTATGGACAGCAATCTAGCAACATATATCTTGAAATTTTAAAAATCTTCATATTTTGACCCATGAGTCCGACTCCTATGGATCTAATAAGGAAATAATCAGGGATAGATACAAAGATTTATGTTCAAGGATTTTGTTGCAAAGATATACAGACAGCCAAAAAGAGTAAAAGACAGCAAGTTAGAAAAAGGACAGACTGGGAAAAAGATGGAAAGAAAGAACATAAACCAAGAACATAGGGAATGATTAAGTTATTTCTCTGTATAAGCAGCTATTTAATATAGCCATTTAAAATGTCATGTTATCGAAAAATTAACGATACAGAAAAGCATACATGATATATTAGGTTTTTAAAAATAGAGGATATAAAATTATATATAGGTTGAAGCAGTCAACTGAAATGTACATCATACTGGTTAGAGATATGGGCTTTAAAGTCTGATTTAGGTTCAGATCTGACATTATCACTTGCTAGTTGAGTGATCTTAGGCAAATTACTTTGCTCCTCTGATTTTTTTTGTTTTTTTTTCAGATGGAGTTTTGTTCTTGTTGTCCAGGCTGGAGTGCAATGGCACAATCTCGGTTCACCGCAACATCCTGTCTCAGCCTCCCGAGTAGCTGGGATTACAGGCATGCACCACCATGCCCAGCTAATTTTTGTATTTTTAATAGAGATGGGATTTTATCATATTGGTCAGGCTGGTCTCAAACTCCTGGCCTCAGATGATCCACCGGCCTCGGCCTCCCAAAGTGCTGGGATTACAGGAGTGAGCCACTGTGCCCGGCCCACTCCTCTGATCTTTAGTATCTTCATTTGTAAAGATGAGTATACACTACGACCTATCATACAGGGTTATTGAAGGATTAAATGATAAAATGCATGGATAACATTTAGGGTGCCTACCACAAAAGAACTCAGTAGATTTTTGCTGCGATTACTAGTACTATTACAACCTTAATAATGTAAAACACTACATGTACATACAGGAAAAAGAGAGAAAAACAAACTAAAACATTAATAGGAGCTATCTCTGAATGGTGGTTACAAGTGGATTTTATTTTCTTTCTTATATTTCCTAAGTTTAACAATGAACACATAATACTCGTATTGGAAAGTCTGTAATGGAGAGAAGGTTAGTTTAGAGAGGGTTTCACAATATTTTACAACTCACTTCTGTAGCACTGCCCCTCTCTGACCCTCCAGACCTCTATATGTACTCTTAACCAAACCATATTTACAAACTGACCTGAAGGACGGTAAGCTGAAATTTAGTCCCCTTCTCTGGTCGGGGACAGGAAGCTCTTCTCTGTTTGATCCGATCCTGTTTGCCATTTCCACTTGGGTTATCAGGGCTACTGATGTTTTCCTTCATAGTTGCCACATCTTGATTCAAGCTAGCAATATTTTTAAAAAAGTAACTCATTCCAGTCTTGACAGTAAAATTCTAAGAAAAACTCCCAATTATAAAACCATAAATAATGAGTTTAAGAAAAATTAATAAATACTACAATCTTTTTAAAAGTTATGACTGCACAACTCTGTGAATATACTAAAAGCCATTAAATCACGCACTTTAAATGGTGTATGATTTATATTTCAATAAAGCTTTTTCAAAAAGCTGAAAAATTAAGATCACACTGTATTTATTTAGCAAACATCTCACAGTGATGAGAATGAAAGAAAAACACTGCCAGTGATAGACCTCTGTGAAACCTTTTATCATGGGGTGCTCTTGATCGGTTTTATCTTGTTTGTTTAGGGGTTACTTTATTTATATCTTCAAATAAAACTTCTAAAACCAAAACAAATTATCACTCAAAATATACCTGTTTATGTAATGAACTCAACAGGGTAGACCAGGTATGGGAGACAAGAATAGTGTTCTGCAGGAGGCAGAACAAGAAATGAAAATGAATGATGTAAAAAGAGCTCAACATTATTCATTCTAATTAGTTACATTTTACAGGTCTACATCAATATTATTATGAAAGGGGAGGCTACCTTTTAGTTTATCTGTGTCAAAGGCATTTTTCAGGTTTTTCTTTAAACTCAAACATATTTCAATAAAAAAATTTCAATAAACACATTTGGAATTTAAATTACAAGCTCTAAGTTTCAGATATCTTTTTGAAACAGGTATCTTTCAAATAAATTTAAGCAAGTTATTTCTCCTAAAAACAACTCATGAAGCATCTATATATAAATGTACAAGAAGAGATAAAAATAACTCCTAAATGTTTTATGTCCATATGACAAAGAATTTGCATAAATATAAGTAGTGGAAGAAGATACATTAATACTGCCCTTAAGAGATTTTTAAATACAGAAATGGCAGTAACAAGTAATCAGAGGATAAAAGGAATATAATTTTAGCCAATGGACTATATCATTCACATTCCAAAGTTACTTAACACACCAGTTTAGGGTTTGGGACAAGATGGCAGAAACTCAACTTTCCCTGCTCCTCCCCTCTAAGTACAGCTAAAAGTTCTAGAAATAATGTAGTGGACAATGACAGGAGGGCACAGAAGAGTGAAAAGATGAAAGTGGACTGGCTAGGGACCCCCAGGACTTGAGGAATATCATAGCAACTTGGTATCTTCCAATTACCCACCCAGTGAATAAAGGCAGTACAGGCAGTGTCTCCCAATTCCCAGTCCAGAGGCAAAGGCAGCCCAAGCCCAGTGTCTCCTGATCCCCAACCCAGCAACAGAAGCGGACTTAAGTAGGCCCTGTCCTTCCCCAGTGGCACTGGTAGGGGCCCCACCAGTAAGTAGAGCATAGCCTGTAGAGCAGACCTGGGGGAGCAGGCCTAGGGAAGCACTCTCCACCTCTTGGCCCAGCAGTGGGGGCCAGGGGGTCCAGGTGAACAAAACAAACCAGAATAGCAGCACTGTAAGGATTTTGAAAACTAAATTGTCATCAGAATCATGGCCCACAAAAGCAGGCCAGAACCTATGCATCTAAACAAGAGTGACTGCTTGCTAACATAGAAAATTTCAATAGGCGGGGCATGATGGCTCGTGCCTGTAATCCCAACACTTTGAGAGGCTGAGGTGGGCAGATCACCTGAGGTCAGGAGTTTGAGACCAGCCTGGCCAACATGGCGAAACCCTGTCTCTACTAAAATAAGTTAGCTGGGCATGGTGGCATGTGCCTGTAATCCCAGCTACTCAGGAGGCTGAGGTAGGAGAATCGCTTGAACCCGGGAGGCGGAGGCTGCAGTGAGCCAAGATCACTCCACTGCATTCCAGCCTGGGCAACAGAGTAAGACTCCATCTCAAAAAAAAAAAAAAAAAAGACTTAAATAGGATCTACAGTCACCTGACATAATATCCAAATGCCCAGGAGACAAATGAAAATAAACTCCTTTGTCATACTCCCAAAACTAGAAAAATTACAACTTGAATGCAAAAAGGTAATCAACAGATGCCAACACCAAGATGAGTCAGTTATTGAAATCATCTAACAAGAATACGATGAGGCCAGGCACTGTGGCGCACGCCTATAATCCCAGCACTCGGGAGGCCGAGGCGGGTGGATCATTTGAGGTCAGGAGTTCGAGACCAGCCTGGCCAACATGGTGAAACCCCGTATCTACTAAAAATACAAAAATTAGCCAGGCGTGGTGGTGGGAGCCTGTAATCCCAGCTACTTGGGAGGCTGAGGCACAAGAATCACTGGAACCCAGGAGGTGGAGGTTGCAGTGAGCCGAAATCTTGCCACTGCACTCCAGCCTGGGCAATAGAGTGAGACTCCATCTCAAAAAAAAAAAAAAAAAAAAAAATAAGATGAATCAGATATTGGAATTATCTAACAAGAATTTTATTTATTTATTTAGACAGAGTCTCACTTTGTCACCCGGGTTGGAGTACAGTGGTGTAATGTTAGCTCACTGCAACCTCTGCCTCCTGGATTCAAGCAATCCCCCAGCCCCAGCCTCCCAAGTAGCTGGGATTACAGGCGTGCACCACCATACCTGGCTAAATTTTGTATTTTTAGTAGAGACAGGGTTTCACCATGTTGGCTGGGCTGGTCTTGAACTCCTGACCTCAAGTGATCTGCCTGTCTTGGCCTCCCAAAGTGCTAGGATTACAGGTGTGAGCCATTGTACCCGGACTCTGACAAGAATTTTAAAGCAGCTATCATCAAAATGCTTCAATAAGCAATCACGAATAATCTTGAGGCAAATGAAAAAACCAAAATCTTATAAAAGAAATAGAAGATTTTAAGAAGAACCACATAGAAAGTATAGCACTAAACAATCACAGAAAAAAAAAAAAAACCTCACTAAATAGGCATAATGGTAGAATGAATAGGACAAAGGAAACAATCAATGAACTTGAAGATAGAACAATAAAAACTATCCAATCTATATTTTATACAGAAAAATACTAGTTTTCAAGTACTAAATAATAATACAATTAAATATCTAGTTGTAATTTATTTCTTTAGATTAGCTAGAATTCTACTCTAAACTCTATTGTTTCTTCCTTCCTTAACCCTTTACCAGCTTTTCCTAGAACAGAAGGGTATAAATAAACACAATAAGAAAATGAACAATTAATTTCACAATCCATATGATCCCTACTAACATAAAAAAGCAAAAAACAAATCTAGTAATATTTTTATTAAACATCTTTATTAAACATTCACACAAGTACAAGAATACAGAAGCTTCTCTAGTCAGGATGCACTAAGCACCTAATGAGTACACAAACTTCAGCATATCCTCATTGTTCTCATGGTACTAATTTGAAGATACTTACCTTCGAACTAAATCTGGTTTTAGAAGAGCTGCTTGTTCAACTCCAACTGGTTGGGATACAGGCTGTAAACAGTACAGACAAAAATCTTGCTATGATAACAGTAAAATTCAAGCTAAATATACGATTTGTTACTATTCAGAAAACATGATAGTTTTGGTTACCTTGCAAACCTGGTAGAATATCTATGTTATTGGATGTCTGCATCAATCCTAATTTAACATTATTACCAAAGATAAATAAAATTTAACAATACACCAAGTACATCTTATAAATGAAGATTTTTCATTTGAAAAAGTTAGCGCTGTTATATGTACTTTTGTTTGAGTTATTTTTCAATGGAAGACACTACTACTGAGCTTCCAGTCCTAGTTGTAAAACTACTACTTAAGAGAAGAGTTACTACCACTCTACAAGAAGATAAATCAAATGCTTAGGCATTAACTTAATGTGTAGTCTGTCTGTCTCGCATCTCTTTTCTCTAGATGATTTCAACTATCCCTTCAAGGAATTAGTATTCAGCAGCTGCAACATTGGCTTCTACTGGAAAATAATTTTACATTTACCTAATCCATCCTCTATGCACTGCCACTAGTGATAGCAGAGTGATCTTAGAATGCAAATCTAACAAAATTGATAATTTCCTTACCCAGTTTATACCCTATATGATGGCTCCTTATCTTCTGTAAGATTAAGGTCCTTCAGATGGCAAATAATGTTCTCAATGAACTGGCCTGTACCTGATTATCCAGCCTTATCTCTCTGTTTGAAGCCACACTAAACTGTAGCTCCTCTGTATAAATTAGGCTCTTCTGCATACTGTGACTCTACTTATATTCCTCCACTTCCCTAAACTATTTCAAACTATTTCATCATTCTAATTAACCCATACTGAGAAATTTTTTCCTGGATAAATTAGACTAGCTTCTAATTATAGATTAGATAATTAGCTCTTTAACATAATCACTGTTTAAACACTGAGAGCAAATATTTCAGCAAATAGTTTTTTTTGTATACTTAAGATTCAACAAAATGTATGTGATTTAACTAATGTTTGTATAGTCCCAGTAAGTTGGAACAGTAACATGGCATCCTAATGCATAAATCCAGAGACAAGTGTATGTACTAAGCAAAGAGAAACAAAACATAGTTATTATATAACAATATGGAATTATATTTTAATCACTTGCAATTATTAATGGGGTTATTAATGCTACTTTGTGCTAGTGCTCAGAATCATGGCTAATGTTTGGTTTATCCGCCATCATATCTGATAGCTACAAGTCAAGCTCTGTCATAATATTTCTAAGGGTTTCAAAATTAATATTTACAAATAGGTGCTGGGCCATTTTTGCAGATGTCTTTCAAATTTAATGAAATGTTTCATTTTTACTTTCATTTGTTTGTTTTATGTTTTGAGATGGAGGCTCGCTCTGTCACCCAGGCTGGAGTGCAGTGGTGTGATCTCAGCTCACTGCAACCTCCACCTCCTAGGTTCAAGCGATTCTCCTGTCTGAGCCGCCAAGTAGCTGGGACTACAGGTGCGTACCACCACACCTGTATTTTTTTTTTTCTTGTATTTTTAGTAGAGACGGGGTTTCACCATGTTGGCCAGGCTGGTCTTGAACTCCTGACTTCAAGTGATCCACCTGCCTTGGTCTCCCAAAGTGCTGGGATTACAACCGTGAGCCACCACGCCTGCCCCATTTTTACTTTTGTTTAAAACTGCAGTCAGTCCTTTTTATCTGTGGATTCCGCATCCGTGGATTCCGCATCCATGGATTCAGCCAATCTTGGATTGAAAATGTAATATTCTGGCTGGGCATGGTGGCTCACACCTGTAATCCCAGCACTTTGGGAGGCCAAGACAAGAGGACTGCTTGAGCCCAGGAGTTTGAAGTTACAGTGACCTATGATTACACCACTGTAGCCCAGCCTGGGCAACAGAGCAAGACCCTGTCTTAAAAAAAGAAAAAGAAAAAGACAAGACAGTATTTTCAGGATTCAGAACCCTTGGATATGGAGGGCTGACTTCATGTGTGTGATTCCACAGGGCCAACTGTAGGGCTTAGCATCCTTGGATTTTGGTATCCAAGAAAAGTCCTGGAACCAATCCCCTACAGATACCAAGGGACGATTGTACTGTAGTGTTGCATATTGATATAATGGTGACCTACCCTAAGATTATCAGATTTGAGGCTTGGTAAGTCTGTTTGTACAAAGTTGAATTTATTTTTTTCTTATTACCAAAGCAAGATGAATATAGATAAGCTTGTTTAACACCTTTGTGTATATTCTTTGAGACCATTTTCTGTACACACACACACACACACACACGTTTTTAATGTAATCATAATGTATGTACTCTTTTATAATCTTCTTTTTACTTAAAACATCTTAAGTGTTTAAGCACATGTTAAGGGCTACATAATATCCTTTAGTATAAACATACCATTATTTATTTAATGGCGCAAGTAAGGGAGACAAACATCTAATTTTTTTGCTATTTGCAACTGTATTTCATATTGTGAAGAACATTCTTGTAGCCAAATCTTTGTATGCATTCTTAATTATTTCTTTGGAAGCCTTTCTAAAAATGGAATTGCTAGACATTTTTAAGGCTTGATATATATTGCCAAATTGCTCTTCAGAAAGGTCTAACCAGTTTACAGTCCTACCAGATGTTTGTGAAAGTATCCATTTTCCTCTACATTTGGTATTTGCTATCCTATAAAAATGTTTAATTATTAAATGTATATAACATTATAAAATGTAGGAAAATGGGAAAAATCACCTAGAATGCTGTTTTCCTAACATGGCTGTGATTACAATATTTGCTATAATATTATAGGCTTTTTTCATGTGTATAAATGGTTGCAATTATACAGTTTTTTTCTGCTTTTTAAAATGTATTAAGTATTTTTCCTTACCTTTATTGGCCTGCATTATTCCAGTTTTTAATAGGCACATGATAGGACAATAAGTATTCATATTTATCTAACTCCTCCCCTATTCCTAGATAACTAACTTACTGCCAATTTTTATTACATATACATAAAAATACAGTAAAAATACAGAGATAGCTACCATAGCTAACATTCACTATGAAACAAGCATCGTAGTATGTGCTTTTTGCTTCCTTTTTATTTTCTTCAGATTAATTTCTAGGATTGGCAATATCAGATCATGAACATTTTTATGGCACAGTTTTTCTTCCTATGTCACCCTTTCCTTTCTTATTTCTACCTTCACACATTTATTGGAAACCTAGTGTGTAGCAGGCACTGTGCTAAGAGGCAGTGAGAATACAAAATGAATCTGATGGAGCCTTGGAGTCAAATATTAAACATATATAATAAAGAGTGGGCTGGGCACAATGGCTCACATTGGAAGGCTGCACTTTGGGAGGCTGAGGCGAGTGGATCACCTGAGGTCAGAAGTTTGAGACCAGCCTGACCAATATGGAGAAATCCCATCTCTACTAAAAATACAAAAATTAGCCGGGCGTGGTGGTATGCACCTGTAGTCCCAGCTACTCAGGAGGCTGAGGCAGGAGAACTGCTTGAACCTGGGAGGTGGAGGTTCCAGTGAGCCGAGATTGTACCATTGTACTCTAGCCTGGGTGACAAGAGCGAAACTCTGTCTCAAAAAAAAAAAAGAAAAGAAAAAAAAAAAAGAAAAGTAGATACAGCTACTTCTGCTGGGGCAGGAGCAGGGAATCAACCTTGTTATATTCCTGAGGCTCCCCTAACTGGTTCTGAGGTCTTATGTAACGCCAAACCTTGGGAAGGTGTTGAGGAGGATCTTTCTCCTTTACTTGCTCTACCACACCTTTCCTCCTCCCATTGGTGGTTCTCAGCCCCAGAAGGGGAGATGGGAAGACCAAAGAGATAAAAAGCTAAGACCACGTACAACATCCCAGAGATTCTTACTCAGTTATTATGGAGTGAAGGAGACCAGTAAAACTGGGATATACTTTTAAACATTTCATAAATTGCTTTATTGTATTATTGATGTTACAAAGCATATCTCTCTCCCCTGAAGTACTTTTAACAACCACTATTTGTTGAGCACTTATTACATGCCAGATGCTTCTCATATTTTATATCACCTAATCCTAATAAGCCTGCAATACAGGCATTTTTTATAACATTATAAAAATTTTCCAACACATAGAAAAGTGGAATTGTTCTGTGAAAAACTATATATCCAACACCACTCATAGTCTATGGGATTTTACTATAGGTACATTATCCCATATATTTCAAAGTAGGTTGCAAACGCAAGATAGGCATTTTAAAACTTTTACAACCATTTAAAAGCATTTCACACCAAAAAGAACCAAAGCTGGGTGAGATTAAATAACTTTCCTCAAGTCACACAGTGAGTTCAAAGAGCCAGAGTTGAAATCCAGGTGTAACCAATGACACAAATTGACTCAAGCCTATATGTATGCTGTATATACCTGGTTAACAGTGGAATTTTTGCTTATTTAATTAAAGAAAATTATCACTGTGCATGATGCCCACTTCCATATTTTTATATTTATATAGAATTCTTCATCTATAAAGACGTTGTCTTACATAAGCCCAATCGTTGGTGAAGGCAAGATTCTAAACTTTTTTTTTTTTTTTTTTTTTTGAGACAGGGTCTCACTCTGTTGCCCAGGCTGGAGTACAGCCTCAACCTCCCAGGCTCAAAGTGATTCTCCCACTTCAGCCTCCTGAGCAGCTGAGACTTACAGGCACATGCCACCACACCTGGCTAATTTTTTAAAAAAAATTTGGGCCAGGTGTGGCGGCTCATGCCTATAATCCCAGCACTTTGGGAGGCTGAGGCAGGCGGATCACCTGAGGTCAGGAGTTGGAGACCAGCCTTCAACAGGTGAAGCCCTGTCTGTACTAAAAATACAAAAATTAGCCAGATGTGGTGATGCATGCCTGTAATCCCAGTTACTCGGGAGGCTGAGGCATGGGAATTGCTTGAACCCAGGAGGTGGAGGTTGCAGTGAGCCATGATTGTGCCACTGCACTCCAGCCTGGGTGACTGAGCGAGACTGTCTCAAAAAAAAAAAATTTTTTTTTTTGTAGAGATGGGGGTCTCAGTGTGTTGCCCAGGCTGGTCTTGAACTCCTGGGCCCAAGTTATCCTCCTGCCTTGACCTTCCAGAGTGATGGGATTACAGGTACGAGCCACCGTGCCAGGCCTGAACAATGAAATTTACCCTAAGTTAAAAAACTGATCCAAAAGCACAGTTCCTGGGATAAAACTCACATAATGACATTCAGGCTATTACATAGGCCAAAATGATGAAAACATACCAGCACTACAAAGACTGACACATAAAAGAGTGACAGGAACTATGAGAGATGAAAGTGATAGGAATTAGGAAGAAGTTCCATTAACTGTAAGGCAGACAGAACTGAATTGAGGGGAGCCTAACTTCATGAAAGCAGACTTAAATTCCAAACATTCTAATACTGCCCCCTGTTAAGTGATCAAAGGTCTGTAAGAACTAGCAAACTGATCAGGCACTGGTATCGCCTCAGCCCCACAAAGCTTTCTACAGATATTTGGAAAAAGTAACTAACATTTTTTTTTTTTTTAATGGCAAGAATAAGAATGCACACTGGAGAAGAAAAGGAGAAGACAGACTGAGCCATTTTGCAGTCTGGAAGATAGAGACCTTATAAGTAAAGTCAAATGAGCAAGGATACAGACAGGAAACATTTTGCCAGCCCTGCATGTTGGAGATCATAGTCTTTAATGTATTTTATTATTTCAGAACATTGGATAATTCATTATGGGAGTAAAAAAAGTAAACCACACTTCAGTACAGACGAACCAGAATAAACCAACGCTCACTAATATACAGAAAGTGTGCATCTCCTTGTCCTCAAGCTATAGGCCTATGAAAGGGTTTAATCATCATTCAAGAGAAGAATTAGGCAGGGTGTGGTGGCTCATGCTTGTAATGCCAGCACTTTGGGAGGCCGAGGCAGGCGAATCATTTGAGGTGAGGAGTTCAAGACTAGCCTAGCCAATATGGTAAAACCCCATCTCTAGTGAAAGTACAAAAATTAGCCGGGTGTGGTGGCATGTGCCTATAATTCCAGCTACTTGGGAGGCTAAGGCAGGAGAATCGCTTGAACCTGGGAGGCAGAGGTTGCGGTGAGCTGAGATTGCACAACTGCACTCCAGCCTGGGCGACAGAGCGAGACTCTGTCTGAAAAAAAAGAGGAAAACGGAAGTCAAATAAAATCTACATGAGGTCAGAGAGTTGTGCAGGAGAGTCCAGATCCTGCAGGGCTTTATAGGCCATTAGTACATTATTGTGGCTTTTACTGTGAGAGAGATGAGCAATGAGAGGTTTTGGGTCTCTGAGACATGTTGTGACCTGCATTTTAAAATTATCACTGCTTCCTACAATAAGAAAAAGGTTATAAAAGAACAAAAGCAAAAGCAAGAACAATTAGGAGACTACTACAATTATTCAAGTAAGAGATAAGGCTGGGCACAGTGGCTCACGCCAGTAATCCCAACACTTTGGAAGGCCAAGGCAGGCAGATCACTTGAGGTGAGGAGTTCGAGATCAGCCTGGCCAACATGGTGAAACCTGGTCTCTACCAAAAATACAAAAATTAGCCAGATGTGGTGGCGGGTGCCTGTACTCCCAGCTACCTGGGAGGCAGAGGTTGCAGTGAGCTGAGATCGTGCCACTGCACTCCAGCCTGGACAAGACAGCAAAAAAAAAAAAAAAAAAAAAAAGAGGTGAATTAGACCAGCACGACAATGGTGAAGGTGTTGAGAAGTCAGGATGCAGATATATGTTAAAGTAAGAGTCAAATCAAATATACACAATGGAGCACTATGCAGCAATAAACAAGAATGAGATATTGTCATGGATGGAACTGGAGGTCATTATATGAAGTGAACAATAAGCCAGGCACAGAAAGACGAACTTGGCATGTTCTCACTTATGCGTGGGAGCTAAAAATTATAACAATTGAACTCATGGAGATAGAAAGTAGAAGGATGGTTACCAGAGGCTGGGAAGGGTAGTGGGGAGAGTCAGGAGGGGAGTGGGGAAGGTTAATGGGTACAAAAATTAATTAGAAAAGCTGAATAAGATCTAGTATTTAATAGCACAAGTCAACTATAGTCGATAATTTAATTGTACATTTAAAAATAATTAAAAGTATAATTAGATTGTAACACAAAGGATAAATGCTTGAGGTGATAGATACCCCATTTACCTTGATGTGATTATTATGCATTGTATGCCTGTATCAAAGTATCTCTTTTTATTCTTTTGAGACAAGGTCTTGCTCTGTCAGCCAGGCTGAAGTGCAGTAACGTGATTAAGACTCACTGTAGCCTTGATCTCTCAGGCTCAAGCAATACTCCCATTCAGCCTCCTGAGTCGCTGAGACTACAGGCATGGGCCACCATGCCCAGCTAACTTTTTATACATATATTTACTTTAAGTTTTTAAGTTCTGGGATACATGTGCCGAACATGCAGGTTTGTTACATAGGTATACATGTGCCATGGTGGTTTGCTGCACCTATCAACCTGTCATCTAGGTTTTAAGCTCCACATGCATTAGGTATTTGTCCTAATGCTCTCCCTCCCCTTTCCCCACATCCCCCGACAGGTCCCAGTGTGTGATGTCCCCTCCCTGTGTCCGTGTGTTCTCACTGTTCAACTCCCACTTATGAGTGAGAACATGCAGTGTTTGGTTTTCTGTTCCTGTGTTAGTTTGCTAAGGATGATGGTTTCCAGCTTCATACATGTGGGTATCTACTCAAAGGATTATAAATCATTCTACTGTGAAGACACATGCACACGTATGTTTACTGCAGCACTATTTACAATAGCAAAGACTTGGAACCAATCCAAATGCCCATCAATGATAGACTGGATAAAGAAAATGTGGCACGTATACACCATGGAATACTATGAAGCCATAGAAAAGAATTTTTTATTTTTTATAGAGACAGGATTTCGCCATGTTGCCTTGGCTGATCTCAAACTTCTCGGCTTAAGTGATCCTCCTGCCTCGGCCTCTCAAAGTGCCAGGATTACAGGGGAGAGCCACCATCCCCAAGCCTAAAATATCTCATGTACCCCATAAATATACGCACCTGCTATTTACCCACAAAAATTTGTAAAAGGAGTCAAAAGACATGCTGATAGTTTGAAGTAAAATATGAGAGAAAGCAAAGAATAAAAGATGACCAGAGCTGACCGAGTGTGGTGGCTCACACCTATAATCCCAGCACTTTGGGAGGTCGAGGTCGGGGGATCGCTTGAAGTCAGGAGTTCGAGACCAGCCTGGCCAACATGGTGAAACCCCATCTCTACTAAAAGTACAAAAATTAGGCGGGCATGGTGGTGTGCACCTGTAAGTGCCTGTAATCCCAGCTACTTGGGAGGCTTAGGCAAGAGAATCACTTGAACCCGGGAGGTGGAGGTTGCAGTGAGCCAAGACAGCAACACTGCACTCCAGCCTGGGGGAAAGAGCGAGACTCTCTCAACAAACAAACAAAAAAACATAGCCATATGGCTTGAGTAAGGGAAGACAGAGTTGCTATTTGTTGAGATGGGGATGACAGTGAAAAGAGCCGGCTTGGGGTGGTGACAAGTGCAAATATAAGTGTTCGATTTCGGATATATTTAATTTCAAACATCATTATACAACCAAGTGGAGATCTTGCGTGTACACTTGAGATACATGGCAAAAAATAATATAAATTCTCTCCTAGAACACAAAGTCAAAAGCAAAGTCACCTAAGGTATATGAATGCGCATGTGTGCATGCACACACACACACACACGCACAATTTCCTAGTCTGTCTGCTGAGAACTCTAGAAGCAATAACTCCCCAGTAGCAGCAAACACACCCAATACTCAGGCTTTTTTCTAAATTACATTACCCACTAAAAGGAATCAGGGGGAGGCTGAGGCGAGGGTATTACTTGAGCCCAGGAGTTGATGACCAGCCTGGGCAACTGAGCGAGACCTCGCCTCTACAAAAAATAAAAACTAAAAAAATTAACTGGGCATGGTGGCACATGCATATAGTCCCAGCTATTTGGGAGGCTGAGATAGGAGGATTGTTTGAGCCCAGGAGCCAGGTTGAGGCTGCAGTGAGCCATGATCTTGCTACTGGCACTCCACCTTGAGTGACAGAGCAAGACCCTGCCTCAGAAAAACCTTTTTAAATGTAAATAAATAAATTAATTAAAGGAATCAGAGCTCCATGGAGAAATAGCTGGATTCCAGGGTAGGAGCAGGGAACAGACAAAATGAGCCTGTAATATCTGTCTTGCTGTGGTTAGAAAATAAGGAAGTATTCAAAGAATGATGAGAAAATGTCAAAAGGACACAAATGCTACCATGAATGGGTATTTTAACCATCTAAATAAATAATAGTAGTATTATATTATAACCTAGTAAATAAAATAAGGTCCCCATGAGTTCATACAAACATAAATAAATAAATAAATAAATAAATAAATAAATAAGGGAGAACGGCCAGCTAATAAATATGAAGAGGAATGATGGAGCTAGCAAATCATAAATGGATGCTAAAACTACTGAGTGAAAGGGATATTTACATAGCTTCAAAATATCTCCCCACAAATAACTCATAAACTATAAGGGAGGAAACAATAACCTCACAGCAGAGAAGCTTGGCAGGCCCCACTTGAACCAAGTAATAAAAGTTAACTTCACCAATATTGGGACAAACTGGCATTACTTCTATTATGATGCACTGATAAGAAGACAACATCACTTACACAGTATTCCTGCCAAGAATGCATTATCTGAATATAATCATGAGGAAACTTCAAACAAACCCAAACTAAGAGACATCCTATAAAAAAAAACTGGCCTCTGCATTGCAATACTGTCAAGAAAGACAGAGAAAGGTTGAAGAATCGCTCAAAATTAAAACAGACTAAATACAAAAAAGATTTGAATAGGCACTTCACCAAAGAAGGTATCTGAATCTCTAATAATTATACAAAAAAAAACCGCTCAACATCATTATTTATCAGGAAAATGCAAGTTAAAAACCACAATACATAACCACATCAAACCCATCAGAACAGCTAAAATTTAAACGACTGACAAAGATAAGGATGCAGAGCAACTGGAAGTCTCATACATTGCCAGCGGGAACGTATTTTGGTACAACAGCTTTGGAAAACTGTCTGGCAATGTAAGGTATGGCTAAAACTACCCTTATTCTGTGACCTAACAATCCCATTCCTAAGTATATACACAAGAGAAATGAATTCATATATTCACCAAAAAATATACAGGAAAGCTCACAGCAGCTTTATCCATAAAAGCCAAAAACTGGAACCAATCCTAATGTACATGGATAGAAGAATGGATAACTGAATCATGGTATATTCTACAATGGAACAACTACCAGCAATGAAACAAACTACTGATACATGCAACAATGTAGATGAATCTCGGTGAACTTTCTAGGGGGCTGGAAGTGTTCTGTATCTTCATTTGCATTTCATGAAGGTATACATATGTGAACACTTATCAAACTGCACATTTAGGATACCTTAATTAATGTATATAGCTTGTTAAAAAAATTTTGAAAAATAGCTGGTATGATTCAATCCTGATAAAATACCAGACGTTTTTCATGCATACACAGCATGGAAAACATCTAGAAAAACTACAAAAGTTTTGTTTTTGAGAGGTAGGAGCATAGGTAACTTTAACTTTCTTTATACATTTCTGTACTTTAAAAAGTATTTATGAGAAGGAAAGTTATTTTTAAAAAGCTCCTTTTGTGTGTGTGTGTGAGACGGAGTTTCATTCTTCTTGCCCAGGCTGGAGCGCAATAGCGTGATCTTGGCTCAGCGCAACCTCCGCCTCCCAAACCAATTCTCCTGCCTCAGCCTCCTGAGTAGCTAGGACTACAGGCATGTGCCACCACGCCCAGCTAATTTTGTCTTTTTAGTAGAGATGGGGTTTCTCCATATTGGTCACGCTGGTCTTGAACTCCCGACCTCAGCTGATCCACCCACCTTGGCCTCCCAAAGTGCTGGGATTACAGGCATGAGCCACTGCGCCCAGCCTAAAAAGCTATTTTCATGTGAGGAAATAAAAGATCCATGCCAAGACATATAAAAGATGTATGCCATACCCAAAGAATTCTGAAAATTAACAAAATATATACACCAAACTTTTTACTTATAAAGATAAAGAATACCACCTATAAGCACTTAGGAGGAAAAGGGAACAAAAAAAATCAGACAGGCCTAGGCTTCTCTTCTGAAGCATCAGCTAGAAGAAGACAAAAGAACAAAATATGTAGATGGGAAAAAAAGATTGTAAACTGATTTTTTTTAAATGTCCAACAAGTTATTGTTCATGTGTGAATATAAATGAAAGGTCAGTTTCGGGTATCCGAAGAATCAGAAATTTCAAACCCAAGTAACTTTGAAAAATTACACAAAGCCATTCTTCAAACTACATAGGCACTTAGCAAAATTTAAAAATCAAGAATAGAGAATATGTGGTATAAAAACTGGTGATCTATACTAAAACCAATAGTTAATATTAAGTCCAAATTGTTAGAATTATAGCTTCAAAACTGAATGTACACATATAAATCGAGAATATAACATGTATAATATGATAACATTATTTTAAAAAGCTTTCATAATTGCTATTCTCCCAAAACAATAGTTTGCCTTTTTCTTAAATACCTTACCATGGTAATCCACAAATAATCAGTTTTTTAGCTCATTCAACCAACCTCCCAAATTGAAAAGTTCAACTGTGCTGCTATTTACAAAGCTGGCTCCTTCCTGGAAAAATGAGATCAATCTGAAAGGTTCTCCCCACTTCAACATCTTCAGTATTCTAACTGATTTACATTACAAAAAGGAGAGGGCTGAATAATGTCACTGGAAATCAATCCAAATGACTAATGTCCTTATTATTACCAGTTTCAATAATATGAATAGATACAAAGCAATACATGCTTTTTGGGAACACTTTTTGACAATGTTCAGCAAACACACCCACTGTTTAAACCGATTTCCCTTCAATTAGAATAAAGCAATTTCACATAAATACAATACTGTGCTAAATAGTGTTTTTACAGAAATAGTCTGATTCCTTGGAAACTAGAATCTCTCTCTAGAAAAATCAGTTACAACTTTCTCAATTTTTACACAAATATTTCCATGTAATGGAATTAACTACTTTACAGACAAAGTTACAGTGAAGATTAAATGAAATTACACTGCTTGGTAAGTTTCACTCCATTAGAATGCCTCAGACTCAGCTACCCGGGAGGCTGAGGCAGGAGGATCATTTGAGCCCAGGAGTTCAAGGCTGCAGTAAGCTATGACAGTGCCACTGCACTAGGTGACAGAGTGAAATCATATCTCAAAAAAAAAAAAAAAAAAAAAAGATGAAAAAAGAAGGTGGGAGGAAGGGAGGGAGGGAGGAAGGAAGTAACGAAGGCAGCTAGCTAGTCTCAGAAACTGGTTACATAATAAAATGGTCTTTACCAGAATACACGTGTGGAGCGTTTTAATAATATTCACTTACAGTAGGCCCATGGATATTTCCGAACAAATCAAACATAGAGAATCTTTTGCCAATTAATGTCAGTGTTACACACATCAACAGAGTTCATTCTGAAGGGAAATCGGTTTAAACATTCTGTACTGTTTTGTAAGCACTGAAAGAATAGAAATGTCACCAGAAACAAAGCCAATTTCTTAAACCACTGATAACCACAGTAACCATCTTTATGGGTCTAAAACATACCATGGCTAGAATTAAAATAAAGACATTACCTTCACTGATTAAGAAACTGGAATTAACAAAGAAAATGATTCCATTGGCTAAGCTATGAAATAGTAGTAAAATAGAAAATGCTAATAAGAACCAGAATTTCTAGAGTAATCTTACAAATACACAACTCAGCTATGCTAATATGCAGATTTAGCCATGAAAACAAGTAATACATAACATTTCAATGACTCCGGATGCATTCAAAGTCTGAAATCTGGCCAATCCAGTCAGTACTTATGAAAACAATATCAACAAAAATCTGAATGAAACCCCTGCTTCTAGTTGTCAATGCTAGATATTTGCAACAACAAAATCACTAAGTTATTTTCCCTTTTGATGTCAATCCACATTATTCATGTAGGTAAGAGAAATTCTGCGACTGAATCAATATGGCAACAGTGAACATATACATCTGTTTTACCAACTACTTAATACTCTAGAAAGCAACAGAAATGATTACTTTAAAAACTAGAATTGGCCAGGTACGGTGGCTCACGCCTGTAATCCTAGCACTTTGGGAGGCCAAGGCGGGTAGATCACTTCAGGTCAGCAGTTTGAGACCACCCTGGCCAACATGATGAAACCCTGTCTCTACTAAAAGTACAAAAAATAGCCGGGAATTGCTTGAACTCAGAAGGCGGAGGTTGCAGTGAGCCAAGATCGTGCCACTGCACTCCAGACTGGGCAACAGAGCAAGACTCCCATCTCAAAGCAAAAAACAAAAACAAAAACAAAAACTAGAATATAGTCATAACATCCCAGAAAAACTAAAAAGAATGCCATCCACAGACCATAAACGGTAAAGAACCTTCCAAAAGAACAGAAACCAATAGATCACATCCATGGGTAACAAAATATATGGAAACCAAAGCTTCAAACACACACATATAGGAGAAAACTACTGCAAAGTTAGGAGTGATTTGGGGAAGCTCTAAAACTACTCAATGGACACCAGAGATTGCCTGGCTTTGGGGAATTCATCTGGGAGATTAAATGATATGGTGAATTAAGAGCAGCTAGGTAGGCTAGGCAATCCTATCCTCTCCTAACCTCTCATTATGCTGAATAGTGAGCAGCAAGGAAATTTGCCCAAAAACTCAAGGTACAGCCTGAGAGGAAGAACAAATCTATAGGTAACAAACTACTAAGAAAACGTGTTCCCAACACAACTCTTCCCTCCTCTACAATAACTGGCAGCAAGGCAGGCTACTGTAAGTAAACAAATCAGACAGGTGAACAGGATCCTTAAATATGACTGAACAAAAAGCCAAGAATCACCAAATCCTTGAGAAACACTAAAATTTAGGAAAAAAAGAAGCACCAAACTCAAGAAAGAGATTAACTCTTTAGAATAATTAACTTCAAGAGGATCCTTAATGCTGCCTGGCAATCTCACTACATTTCCCTTGTTCATTCATTCTACTACCATTCTTCTATATAACTATTTAATACTTTTGCTTCCATCATTAAATTTCTAATACACACTCCCTCCCCTAACTTCATTCTCAGCTGATGACATTGCTTCCATTTCACTGAGGAAATAAAAAAGGCAACAAGAAGAGAATTTCCATAACATCTACCCACCTAAATAGCATTTAGGGCCATAATCTCTATCTTCACACTTATTATTATGGACAACTGTACTCCTATGCTAAGGCCAACCCCTCTATTTAGAAACTAAATGTTATCTCCTCTCACCTTCTCAAGGACATCACTATGATAATTTTTTCTTTCCTATTTCAAGAAATTTTCCCTCATTCCTAAATCATTCTTCCTATAAATGAGATTATTTCTCCATGAAAACAAACCCTCTCAACCAGAGCTCACTGGAAATGATTGATTACAAAGTTGAGGCAAGGAAGAATAGGATAGGTCTGGAACATCTTATTGTGTACAGATAAGTTCAAAGAATGATGGGAGCTGATGGTGGCTGATGCCTATAATCCCAACACTTTGGGAGGCTGATGCAGGAGGACTGCTTGACACCAGGAGTTTGAGACCAGCCTGGGCAATATAGCAAGACTCCATGTCTATGAGAAAACAACAACAACAAAAGGCCGGGCATGGTGGTGCACGCCTAGAGTCCCAGCTACTTGTGAGGCTTAGGTAGGACGACTGCTTGAGCTCAGGAGGTTGAGGCTACAGTAGACCATGACTGAGCCACTGCACTCCAGCCTGGGTGACAAAGCAAGACCCTGTCACCTAAAAAAAAAAAAAAGGTCAAAAGGTCGGGCCCAGTGGCTCACGTCTGTAATCCCAGCACTTTGGGAGAACAAGGCGAGGAAGATCACCTTGAGGCCAGGAGTTTGAAACCAGCCTGGCCAACATGGCGAAACCCTGTCTCTACTAAAAATACAAAAAGTAGCCAGGCGCGGTGGCAGGCGTCTGTAATCCCAGCTACTTGGGAGGCTGAGACAGGAGACTCGCTTGAACCTGGGAGGCGGAGGTTGCAGTGAGCTGAGATTGCACCACTGAACTCCAGCCTGGGCAAGAGAGCAAGACTCTGGCTCAAAAAAAAAAGTGGGAGTGGTAAATAGACATAAATGGAACTCAGATTTCAATAGTTTACTAGAGGTGGTAAAATGTCGGTATCGGTAGGGTATAAGTTCGTGTGTGTGCGTGTGTGTGTGTGTGTGTGTGTATGGATACCTTAAAGCAACCACTAAGAAAACTGTACAGTATAATATACTCAAAACAGTATAAATAAAACAAGAAGTTCATGACCAGCCTGGGCAATATAGTGAGACCCCATCTCTCATTAAAAAAAAAAAAAAAAAAAGCAAAAGAAAACCAAGAAGGAATCCTAAAAACTTTCAAATAACCCACAGGTGGGTAAGAAAAGAGAAACACAAGAAGGAGAAACATAGAGAAGAAACAAAATGCAAATACTAACATGGTAGACTTAAGTCCTAGAATATAAAAAATGACTTTGAATGCTAAACAGTCTAAATATGCCAACTAAGAGACATTGGCAGAAGGGATAAAAAACACGGATAAACATTAACTATACACTTTCTACAAGAAACTCACTTCAAACACAGGATAGGCTGAAAGTAAAAGGACGGAAAAATATATCATGTTGACATTAAGCAATAAAAAGCAGTAGGGAGTATGTAATATCAGATAAAGTTGACTTCACATGAAAGAAAATTACAAGAAATGAAGAGGGACAAAATATAATGATAAAAAGATCAATCCACTAAAAAGACATAGCCATCCTAAACATGGATGCACCAAATAAGAGAGCTTCAAAACAGAAGTAAAAAAAAAAAAAAAAAAATGACCGTGTAGGCTGGGTGTGGTGGCTCACATCTATAATCCCAGCACTTTGGGAGGCTGAGGCAGGTGGATCACCTGAGGTCAGGAGTCCAAGACCAGCCTGGCCAACATGGCGGAAACTCGTCTCTACTAAAAACACAAAAATTAGCTGGGCGTGGTGGTGCACGCCTGTAATCCCAGCTACTCAGGAGGCTGAGACACAAGAATCGCTTGAACTCAGGAGGCGGAGGTTGCAGTGAGCCAAGACTGTGCCACTGCACTCCAGCCTGGGTGACTGAGCGAGACTCTGTCTCAAAAACAAACAAAAAAACCAAATTACTTCGTTAAAAGGAGAAACACATGTATCTACAATTATACTTAGAAACTTCAACACCTTACTTTCAGCAATTGATAATACCTCTAGATACAAAATTAGCAAAGACATAAAACTGAACTACAAATCAGTATCTGTCATGAACTCTTCAACCAAGTATTAGTAAAGTGAATCAAACAATGTATGCAAAGAATCATATGCCATGACCAAATGAGTTTATTCCAAGGACATAAGGCTGTTTCAATATTTGAAATCCATGTCATCCACTATATATCAACAAGTAAAAAAAAAAAAAACAAAAAAAACCCCCATATGATCATATCATTAACACAGAAGAAACATCTGAAAAAGGCAACATTTATTTTATTTATTTATTTATTTTTGAGATGGAGTCTCGCTCTGTCACCCAGGCTGGAGTACAGTGGCACAATCTCAGCTCACTACAACCTCCACCTCCTGGGTTCAAGCAATTCTCCCTGCCTCAACCTCCCGAGTGGCTGGGATTACAGGCACCCACTACCACGCCTGTCTAATTTTTGTATTTTAGTAGAGATAGGGTTTCGCCATGTTGGTGAGGCTGTTCTTGAACTCCTGATCTCAGGTGATCCACCTGTCTCAGCCTCCCAAAGTGCTGGGATTATAGGCGTTAGCTACCGCACCCGGCCAACACTAATTCATAATAAAAATTCTCAGTGAGTCAGGTAATAGAGGGTAACTACCTCAACTGGATAAAGAGCATCTATAAAAAATCTGTAGCTCATATCATACTAATGGTGAAAGACTTGTTCCCCGTAAGACTCGGAACAAAGCAAAGGAGTTCATTCTCACCACTCTTATTCAAGACAGTACATTCTCACCACTCTTATTCCAGTACAGTACTGGAAATTCTAGCCAGCACAATAAAGGGAAAATAAGAAATAAAAAGCATACAGACTAGAAAGGGAGAGATCACACTCTCTCTATTTTAGGAGATTATATGATTTTCTTTTTTTTTAAGACAGAGTCTCGCTCTATCGCCAGGCTGGAGTGCAGTGGCACGATCTTGGCTCACTGCAACCTCCGCCTCCTGGGTTCAAGGGATTCTCCTGCCTCAGCCTCCCAAGTAGCTGGGACTACAGGAGTGTGCCATCACGCCCAGCTAATTTTTGTATTTTTAGTAGAGATGGGGTTTCACCGTGTTGGACAGGATAGTGTCAATCTCTCGACCTCATGATCCGCCTGCTTCAGTCTCCCAAAGTGCTGGGATTTCAGGCATGAGCCAACGCGCCCGGCCATGATTTTCTACATTTAAAAAAATTTCCAAGGATTCTACCAAAAACAAAAAAACAAAAAAATAAATCCTCCTAGGACAAATAAGTTCAACAAGGTCTTTGAATTCAAGATCAACACACACAATCACATTTCTATACTCAAACAAGGAACATGTGAAAACTGACATTAAAAACTACAATATTAGCCAGGTGCAGTGGCTCACACTTGTAATCCTAGTACTTTGGGAGGCTGAGGCAGGTGGATCGCTTGAGCCCGGGAATTCAACATCAGCCTGGGCGACATGGCGAAACCTCATCTCCACTAAAAGTACAAAAATTAGCCGGGCATGGTGGCACGCGCCTGTAGTCCCAGCTACTTTGGGAGGCTGTGGTGGGAGGATTGCTGGAGCCTGGGAAGTAGAGGCTGCAGTGAGCTGAGATCACGCCACTGAACTCCAGCCTAGGTGACAGAGTGAGACTCTGCTTCGAACAACAACAACAAAAAAGCACAATTATTTATAACCCTTCAAAATTAAACCAAATACTTAGGCACAAACTTAGCAAAAGAGCCTTAGGATTTGTATGCTGAAAATTACAAAATGCTGATGAAAGAAATCAAAGAAGACCTAAATAAATGAAGAGACATATCATGTTCCTGAACTTGAAGGCCCAACATAGTAAAGACGTCAATTTTCCCCAAATTCATATATAGGACTAATACAATTACTATCAAAATCCCAGCAAGGTTTTCTGTGGACATAGACTAGATTATTCTAAAATTTATATGGAAAAATAGAAATCCAGAAGAGCTATTAAAAAAAAAAAAAAAAACCAACTTAAAACATAAATGAATTAAACAGAATAGAGAACCCAGAAGAAAAGACCCACACAAATATGCCAAACTGATTTTTGACAGAAATATAAAAGCAATTGAATGGAAGACAAGCAGTCTTTTCAATGACGCTACAGCAATTAAACATCTACAGGGAACCTCCCTCCCCGCAAAAAAAACCCTGAATCTAAATCTCAAAACCATATACAAGATTAACATATTACTGTGTGAATGCCTCTAATTTAAAAAACATTAACATAGGCTGGGCATGGTGGTTCATGCTTGTAATCCCAGCACTCTGGGAGGCTAAGGCGGGTGGATCACCTGAGGTCAGGAGTTTGAGACCAGCCTGGCCAACATGGTGAAACCATGTCTCTACTAAAAATACAAAAATTAGCCAGCGGTGGTGGTGAGCGCTTGTAATCCTAGCTACTTGGGAGGCTGAGGCAGGAGAATCACTTGAACCCGGGAGGCAGAGGTTGCAGTGAGCCAAGATCGCGCCACGGCATTCTAGCCTGGGCGACAAGAGCGAAACTCCATCTCAAAAAATAAATAAATAAATTAAATTAAATTAATTAATTAACATAGATCACACACTGAAATGAAAAATGTAAAAGTAGAAGAATATCTCCAGTTCTAAGGCTAGGCAAAGAATTCTTAGACTTCACACAAAAAGCACAATCCAAAACCAAAAAAAAAAGAAAAGAAAAAACTGGACCTCATCAAAATTTAAAACTTTTTCTCTTCGTAATTTCTTGGAAAAGGCATATGTTTATATAAGGCAAAATCTTAACATTGCATTGTGCAGCTTATAATGTATGTAGATGTAATATATATAACAATTATAACCAGCCTGGGTAACAGAGGGAGACCCATCTCTATCCAGATAAAAAAAATTAGCCAGGTATGGTGGTGCATGCCTATGGTCTCAACTACTTGGGAGGCTGAGGTGGGAGGATTGCCTGGACCTGGGAGGTCGAGGCTACAGTGAGCTGTGACTGAACCACTGTACTCCTGCCTGGGCTACAGAAGGACACCCTACCTCAACAAACAAATAAACAAAAATAATTATAGCTTAAAGCCTGCAGGAAATAAATAGTTGCATGGTCCTTACATTTTATGATATATTAAATCTATGTAAAAACTGTGAAGAATTTAGAATGTAAATTAAAATCCCTAGAGTAAACACACACATACAAATACTGAAAAGGGGCCGGGCACGGTGGCTCAAGCCTGTAATCCCAGCACTTTGGGAGGCCGAGACGGGTGGATCACGAGGTCAGGAGATCAAAACCATCCTGGCTAACACGGTGAAACCCTGTCTCTACTAAAAAATACAAAAAACTAGCCGGGCGAGGTGGCGGGCGCCTGTAGTCCCAGCTACTCGGGAGGCTGAGACAGGAGAATGGCGTAAACCCGGGAGGCGGAGCTTGCAGTGAGCTGAGATTCAGCCACTGCACTCCAGCCTGGGCTATAGAGCGAGACTCCATCTCAAAAAAAAAAAAAAAAAAAAAAAAAAAAAAAAAAAAACAAATACTGAAAAGGGACACAAGAAACTTTTGGGTGTTCTGGAAATGTTCTGTATCTTGATTATGGCATATATCTGTCAACTCATTTAACTGTACACTATAAATACATGCAGTTTACTGTACATAAACTAAGCCTGAATAAAGTTCTTTAAAAGTAAAAAGACACACAGATAACATCATACTTAATGGGTGAAAGACTGAAAATTTTCTCACTAAGATTAGGAAAAGTAGGATATTTGCTCTCAACTCCTACTCACCATTATACTAGAAGTTCCAGCAAGAACAATTTTTTAAAAAACAAACATCTAGGCCGGGCGTGGTAGCTCACACCTGTAATCCCAGCACTTCCGGAGACCGAGGCGGGTGGATCAGGAGGTCAGAAGTTCAAGACCAGCCTGGCCAAGATGGTGAAACCCTGTCTCTCCTAAAAATACAAAAATTAGCTGGGCACGGTGGCAGGCAACTGTAATCCCAGCTACTCGGGAGGCTAAGGCAGGAGAATTGCTTGAACTCGGGGGACGGAGATTGCAGAGAGCCAAGATTGCACCACTGCACTCCAGCCTGGGTGACAGAGTAAGACTATGTCTCAAAAAAAAAAAAAAACAAAAAAAACACTAAATTGGAAAGCAAAATTAAAACTATCTCTATTCCCAGATGACATGATCTTATTATAGAAATTCCTATAGAATCTACAAAAAAACTATTAGAGCTGATAAACAAATTTAGCAAAATTATAGGATATAAGAGCAACTCACAAAAATCAGTTGTATTTGTATGCCTTAGCAATTAACAATCCAAAATGGAAATTAAGAAAACAATTCCATTTATAATAACAACAAAAATAATAACTTAGGAAAAAACTTTACAAGGAATTGTAAAGACTTGTGGAACATTATGCAGCCATAAAAAAGAATGAAATCATGTCCTTTGCAGCAACAAGGATGTAGCTATCCTAGGCGAACTAACACAGAAACAGAAAGCCAAATATCACATGTTCTCACATATAAGTGGGAGCTAAACACTGGGTACATGTGGACATAAAGATGAAAAGAGTAAACACTGGGGACTAATAGAGGGGAGAGAAAGGGATGGGGAAAAAAGCTGAAAAACTAACCATTGGGTATCATGCTCCACATCTGAGTAATGAGTTCAGTCATACCCCAGACCTCAGCATCATGCAATATACCTCTGTGACAATCCTGCACACGTACTCCCTGATTCTAAAATAAAAGTTGAAAAATAAAAAAAAAAAAGATTTGCTTGCTGAGAACTACAAAATACCGCTGAAATTAAAAACCAACTATTTTTCCCCAGCTTTATTAAGGTATAATTGACAAATAAAAACTGTATATATTCAAGATGTACAATGTGATGATTTGCTATACATATACACTGTGAAATGATCACCACAGTAAAATTAACATATCAACCACAACACAAAGTTACCCTTTGTACATGTATGTGTGGTGAGGATACTTAAGATCTCTTTTAAGGCTGGGCGCAGGGGCTCACGCCTGTAATCCCAGCACTTTGGTAGGCTGAAGTGGGCGGATCACTTGAGGCCAGGAGTTCGAGACCAGTCTGGACAACATGGCGAAACCCCGTCTCTACTAAAAATACAAAAATTAGCTGGGTATGGTGGCATACGCCTGTAGTCTCAGCTACCTGGGAGGCTCAGGCATGAGAATCACTTGAACCCAGGAGGCAGAGGTTGTATGAGCCGAGACTGCACCCCTGCACTCCAGCCTGAAGAACAGAGTGAGACACTGACTCAAAAAAAAAAAAAAAAAAAAAAAAAAAAAATTCAAGTAAACAATATGTTGCATCCCTAGAACTTATTCGTCTTATAAGTAAAAGTTTACACCCTTTAACCAAGTCTCTCCATTTCTCCTACTTCTCAGACCTTGGCAACTACTGTTCTATTCTCTGCTTCTATATCATACAGTATCTTTATGTATCTGGCTTCACTTAGTATAATGTCCTCCTGGTTCATCCATGTTGTCACAAATAGCAGGATTTCCTTCTTTTTCAGTGGCTGATTTCCTGAATTTCCTTCTTGATATACATATATATACACATACACATACATGTATATGCACACATACCACATTTTTGTTATCCATTCATCTGTCAACACTTAAGCTGTTTCCATATCTTGGCTATTGTGAATAAAGCTGCAATGAACACGAGGGTGCAGGTATGCCAAGATACTGATTTCTTTTCGTTTGGATATATGCCCAGAAGTGGAATGGCTGGATTGTAAGGTAGGTTTTTGTTTTTTTTTTTTTTTTAATTTTTTGAGGAACTTTCATACTGTTTTTGTTTGTTTTTGAGACAGGGTCTTGCTCTGCTGCCCAGGCTGGAGTGCAGTGGTGCAATCAGGGCTCACTGCAGCCTTGACCTCCTGGGTTCAAGGGATCCTTCTGCCTCAGCCTCCAGAGTAGCTGGGACTATGGGATACATGCCACCACACCTAGTTAATTTTTAAATTTTTTTGTGGAGACAAGGAGGTCTCACTATGTTGTCCAGGTTGGTCTTGAACTCCTGGGCTAAAGTGATCCTCGTGCCTCAGCCTCCCAAAGCACTGGGATCACAGGTGTGAGTCACTGCACCTGGCCTCATACTGTTTTCCATAATGGCTACACCAATTTACATTCCCATCAACAGTGTACAAGGGTTCCCTTTTCTCCACACCTTTGCCAACACTTAAAGAACACCTAATTTAATGAAAGGACATCCATGTTCTTGGACTCGAAGACTTCATATTATTAAGAGACAATACTACCCAAGCAATATACAAAGTTAACACAATGCCTATCAAAATCCCAGCTGGCTTTTTGGACCCAACTTGACAAGCTGATCCTAAAATTCATGTGGAAATGCAAAGGACTCAGAGGAACCAAAATAATCTTGAGAAAGGAAAACTAAGTTGGAAGACTCATATTTTTATGGTGAATTTATTGTCAACAAGGGTGCCAAGGCTATTCAATGGGCGAATAGTCTTTTGAATAAATGGCACTAGAAAAACTGGATGTCCACGTGGAAAGAATGAAATTGGACCCCTACCTCAAACTATATACAAAAATTAACTCAAAATGGATCAAAGACCCAAATTTAAGAGCTAAAATTTAAAACTCTTAGAAGAAAATATAGGAGAAAATCTTTATGACCTTGGATTAAGCAATAGTTTCTTAGATATGACACAAAAAGCACAAAGTAACCAAAGAAAACATTGAGAAATTGGACTTTATCAAATTTAAAAAAAAAATTATGCCACAAAGGACACCATCAAGAATGTGAAAAGACAACGCACAGAATGGAAGAAAATATTTGTAAATCATACATCTGATAATGGTCTAAGTATCCAGAATATATAAAGAACTCATAACTCAACAATAAAAAGACAAAAAGATACCCAATTAAAAACTGGGTAAAAGGGTTAGGTGCAGTGGCTCATGCCTGTAATCCTGGCACTTTGGGAGGCCAAGGTGGGAGGACTGCTTGAGACCAGGAGTTCAAAACCAGCCAGGGCAATATGGCGAGACCTCAACTCTACAAAAAATAAAATAATAAAACAAAAACTGGGCAAAGGATTTCAATAGATATTTCTCCAAAGACAATAAAAGAAGATACATGAAGGACCTATATGCATATAAAAAGATGCTCAACAATATTAGTCTTCAGAAAAATGCAAATCAAAACCACAATGAGATACCACATCACACCCACCAGGATGTCTACAATAAAAAAGACAGATAACAAGTGTTGGTAGAGATGTGGAGAAAGGGAAGTCTTTTCAACAGATGAAGCTGTTAGGATATTCCTAGAGGAAAGAAAAAAGAACCTTGACCCCTTACTTCACAGCATTCATAAAAATTAATTCAAGATGAACCATGGACTTAAACATAAAACTATAAACCATATGAAAGTTTCCTTATAACTTGGGTGTAGGCAAAGGTTTCATGGGCCACAGAAAGTGGTAACTACAATAGAAAAACTTTGATGAATCAGACTTCATCAAAATTAAATACTTTGTCTCATTAAATGAGACCATTACAAAAATGAATGGCAATATACAGACTGGAGAATATATTTATAAAACATGTATCTGAGAAGGGACTTGTATAATCCAGAATATATAAAGAATTTCTGTAAGTCCATAATAAAAAGGGCAAATAAAATGGGCAAATGACTTGAACAGGCACTTCACAAAGAAAGATATACAAAGGCCAACAAATACATGAAAAGGTACTCAACATCATAGTCATCAGGGAAATACCGATTAAAACCACGATGAGATACCACTATACAGAAGCTAGAATAACTAAAATTAAAAATGCTGGTGAGGGTGTGGAGCTCTCATACATTGCTGGTGTTAGTGCAGCCAATTTGGAAAACTTCCAATTTCTTAAAAAGTCAAACACTTATTCTATGACCCAGCAATTCTACTTCTAGGTATAATTCAAGAGAAATGAAAACATGTTTACAAAAAAAAAAACTTATATAGGGATGTTCGTTGCAGCTTTATTCACAATAACCCAAAACTAGAAATCATTTAGCTGTTTGTGAATAGTAAAATAGATAAACAAATTTGGCATATTCATAAAATGGAATATTATCCTGCAGCTAAAAAAAAGAAAGAGCTGGCTGGGCGGATCACCTGAGGTCAGGAGTTCCAGACCAGCCTGACCAACGTGGAGAAACCCCGTCTCTACTAAAAATACAAAATTAGCTGGGCGTGGTGGTGCAAGACTGTAACCACAGCTACTCGGGAGGCTGAGGCAGGAGAATCACTTGAACCCGGGAGGCAGAGGTTGCGATGAGCCGAGATCGCGCCATTGCACTCCAGCCTGGGCAACAAGAGCGAAACTCCATCTCAAAAAAAAAAAAAAAAAAAAAAAGAGCTACTGATACATACCCAACATGGATCAATCTCAAAAACATGTTGAATGACAGAAGCCTTACACAAGAATATATATTATATTGTTCCATTTATATGAGGGTCTAGAATGGGCTAAGCTAATCTATGGTGAAAAAATTAGCTAGGCATGGTGACTTATATCTGTAATTCCAGCACTTTGGGAAGCCAACGTGGGAAGACTCTATGAGCCTAGGAGTTCAAGACCAGCCTGGACAACATGGCAAGACCCCATCTCTACAAAAAAATTAAAAACTTAGCCAGGCGGAGTGGTGCACACCTGTGGTCCCAGCTACTCGGGAGGCTGAGGTGCAAGGATGGCTTGAACCAGGAGGTCAGGGCTGCAGTGAGCTGTGTTTGCACCACTACACTCCAGCCTTTGCAAAAGAGCAAAACCTTGTCTCAAAAAACAACAAGAAATAATCAACAGCGGTTGACTCTAATGGGTGTGGAGAAGACTGACTGGGAAGGGGCATGAGGGAACTTTCTCTGGAGTAATAGCAGTATTCTCTATCAGGTGGGCAAGGCTTCAGGCCAAATCTGGCACATCACCTGTTTTTGTGAGCAAAGGTTTATTGGAACACAGTCGCGCCTATTTGTTTACATATTTATGGTTGTTTTCATGCATAGAACAGCAGAACTGAGTAGCTGCAACAGAGATTATATAGTCTGCAAAGCCTACAATATTTACTATCTAGACCTTTACAGAAAAAGGCTGTCAACACCTCTTCTATGTCTTGATAACGGTTGGGGTTACACAGGTGTAAGCATTTGTCGAAACTCATGAATTATGATTTATGCATTTTACTGTATATACATTTAAACTAAAAAATATAAATACTGAGTTCTAGTCAATGATACGTATTTATGGATGATGTATACTGATGTTAGCAACTTCCTTTAAACTTTGAAATGCACCAGAAAAATAAAATGGATTAATAAAGGGATAAATGGATAAACAGGTATGTGATAGAGCAAATAGAGCAAAAGTTAACTGTATAATTTAGGTGTTAGGTGCGCCACTGCACTCCATCCTGGGCGAAAGAGTGAGACTCCATCTCAAAAAAATAAAACAAAACAAAACAAAAAACAATTAAGTTGTCTCTAGCTGGAGAAATAACAAGTAACTTTTCACTGCTACAATTTTTTCCAATATTCTGTATATTTCAAATTTTTCTTAGTAAGATGTTGGGGAAAACTTTTTAATTAGGTAAGGAAAGTATACAACACATGCAATCTGCCCACAGAATGAACATTAAAGTCCAAAATACTTTGTTAATTACATCTGTGTAGTGCAGGAAAACAAAAACAAAAACAAAAACAAAAAAAAAAGGAAGAAGAAAAAATGGTTTGTTAAACCCCTTAATCTAAAATCATAAATCCCAGAATAGCATGCCCCTGTCTGAAGAAACTTCAGCTGCAAAGATCTTTATTTATTCTCGCTCAGTCCTGTTAGGAGTCAGCACACACATACTGAAATCCATTATAAATTTATAATTTATTGATGAAGAGGAGATTTTATAAATAATGGGATTCCTAGGGTTGGTGTGAGGATGTACATGTAATGTCTTTGGAATAGTATTTGGCAATAAGAATCACTCAACAGTATTATCTCACAAAGGCAAATGCTTTATTATAAATGTAGAACAATAAGAGAACCATAGGTTCCAAACGTTTTAGGACTAAAGGATCTTGGAAAGCTACACTTGCCTCCTTGCTGTTTTCCAAACATGCCAGATAACTCTCCCTTAGGGCCTTTGCACCTGTTATTCCCTCTGTCTGAAATATACATTACTGACTCCCTCACTTCCTTCAAGTGTCTGCTCAAATGTTACCTTCTCAATGAGACCTACTCTGATGGCCATCTTCCTTAAAACTGCCACCCACTTTCCTCCTTTTCCTGCTCTACATTTTCCCCAAAGCACCTTGTACTATATAATTTCCTTTTTATAATGGTTATTGACAATCTTTCCCCATTAGACAACAAACCTCAATGACAGAAGGGGTTTTTGTATTTTATTCACTGTTATATCCTAAGTAGGTCCTCAAATTTTTTTTTTTTAATTGTAGTCATCTGGTCTAATCCCTACACTTTACAGATGAGAACATTTAGAAAAGACCTGAATCAAGGTCACCCAGTAAGTAAGGAAAAGAGTCAGGAACACGGACTGTGATTTCCACTGAAGTGCTATATCTATTATAGTTGACTATCATCCTGACCCTTAAATATCACAGAAAAATCACAATCATCCTCATTTTCCCCCACAAGGATTTACCTTTGGAATTTCTTGGCCTTGTAAATGCTGCTGTGTGTGTAACATAGAAATGCTCTGAAAAGCAGTGGAAGCGTCTACCAGAATGCTAAGTGTCAGGAGATGAACTGAAGATTGCTGATTTGGAAGGGCTATCCCAGAGCTTTGACAGAGGGTCTGCTGTTGTAATTGTGGCTCTGATGACCCAGAAACAGGTGCTAAGCTGTAAGATGGCTACCACTGCGGCTGGTCAGCAGACTGCTGCTGGATGTATGCTGGCTGGTATTGTGCTAGGCTTTTCTGTAGGGGAAAAGTCTGACTGTTGTCTAGTTCCTGAAGTACTTGAGGCTGCTCTAAAGGCTGTATTATATATTGTTGTTCCAGGGCTGCCAGTTGCAACTGTTCTTGCAACGGATGTATAATCTGGACCATGTGTGTAATGGTGTTTGGAATACCTGGTTAACGGCTGAACTTGCTTAGGTGCCTGTGAATGAGGTACCTGCTGCTGGACAGCAGCATGTTGACTAAACAAAGATTGCTGTTGATTTATGGGGCCTTCCTGAGTAGACAACTGATGGGTTTCCTGTGCTTGTCTATGAGATGAATGAGTCATCTGCTGCTGCTGAATGAAAGCTAAGTGAGAAACCTGGCTTGGTGCTAGATGTGATTGGGAAAACTGCTGAGAAATGTGGGGGCTATATCTGTGCCTGTGAAGAGGCCTGCTGAATGAAGGACACCTGCTCAGGGTTTTGAAGCTGTCCTTCCACTGCCCTCTGAGATATAATGCTAGTTGACTGGGCCTGAGCTTTTAACTCCTGGTGTCCAAAACTGACATCTGCTTGGGATGGAGTCGCTGAAAGCTGGATATTAAATAAAGGCTCAGTAGAACGTGTCCGTGTATCTAAGGTTGATATTAAATACATCCTTTGTTCCAATGTTGAAGAAGAACTACCTTGGGGTTGTGTTAAACAGGCTTGTTGCTCAAAAGTCTGTGCTACAAATGGTGGTACAGAGTATAACTTCTGATCTGCAGAGTTTGTCTGTCATGTGTACTTGCTTGCTATCAGGAGGGCTTATTGTATATGCCTGCTGGGTTATGAAGATTGCATGTTCAGCTGTCTGGATAGTGTAAGCAGTTTGTCCTAAATAAGATACATGCTCAAGAGACAGTGCCTGATAAGCAGGCTGTTCCATAGGTTGCACAAGGTAAGCTGCCTGGATTACATATGCTGCCTGGTCTGGAAAAGGTGACTGAAGCGGAGGTTGCACTAGATAAGCAGGCTGCACGTGAGTCTTTGCCAAATATGAGGGCTGTACTGCAGCTGGGACTGGATAAGAAGTCTGCATAGAATAGGCTGGCTGTGATCTCGGTGGTTGTACAGTGTAAAGAGGATGCTCCAGGACTGGCAGTGAATAAACAGACTGTTTATGTAGTGGAGCCTGAATTGAGTAAGTTGGCTGTGATGAGTAAGAAGTTTGTTCCTGGGGACATATCACAAAGGGCAGCTGCTCAGGAGCCTTCAATGGGAAGGATGATAATTCTGCAGGTGGCCCTGGATAAGTGTGTTGAACAGAATAAGAAGGCTGTTCCAGGGACTGAATCACATTTTCAATACCACTCTTTGGCTGTTGCTGACTTGCAAGAGCTTCAGACTCTTGCAGAATATAATCCTGCTGAAAATTTTTCTGTAGAGATGCCAAAATCTTAGGTTGTAAAATTAATGACTGTTGCTGAATAGAGGCTTGGAAACAATGCTCCTTCAAACGCACAGTCTGGCTTTGTGGCATTGAAGAATCTAAAGTTAGAGACTTCTGATGGGTATGGCTGTGACACTGAATGTGTCTTTTGGGAAGAATGCCCCCCAATGGAATTAGAAGGGAGCTGAGCTGTACCAGCAGCATTCTGTGCACTGCTCACATGTTGGACAGAAGAATGATTCAACAAAGCTTGAGGGTGATTAACCGGTAAGAAACTAGAAGTTTGGCAGCTGGTGCTTTGGTTAATGCCTAATTCCCACTTCTAGGATCACACTCAAGTTGAAGACCAACTGTTGGATGCTGGGAAGTCATCTGTGAAGCAGACAATATCTGAGGAGAAACTGCAGAAAGAATTGGTTGTGGCCGGGAATGGTGGCTCACACCTGTAATCCCAACATTTTGGGAGGCCCAGACGGGCAGATGTCTTGAGGCCAGGAGTTCAAGACCAGCCTGGCCAACATGACAAAACCCCATCTCTACTAAAAATACAAAAATTGGCTGGGCATGCTGGTGTGCTCCTGTAGTCCCAGCTACTCGGGAGGCTGCGGTGGGAGAATTGCTTGAACCCAGGAGGCAGAGGTTGCAGTGAGCTGAGATCACACCACTTCACTCCAGCCTGGGTGACAGAGCGAGACTCTGTCTAAAAAAAAAAAAGAAAGAAAGGATTGGTTGTGGAACTCCAGTAACTGACAAGTCTAAAGTCATAGGTTGGGCTAAAGTTTTTCTATCTGCTCCAAAGGCCAGCTACAGGTACAAGGAGAATTCAAATTATAAATGCATATACTATGCCCATTTTAATGGGACTTTCCCAGACATACTGATAGAGAAAATAATGCTACGTTTCAAAAATTTCAGCAAATTATCAAAAAGGTGCTAGGTATAGCATTAGTCCTATAAAAATCTTAATACCATGAGTAAATGCTAGTTAACTGAATACACTAAGAGGTTGAGACCAGTCACAGCAGTATAACACTCATGGTTTCTTATTTATTGCATTTACTGTGTAACTCATTCAAACCCTGGCAGAGATTCTGAGTATCCGAATCTGACATCGTCACACACCTGACAGTGGAAGTCCCATGAGAAAGCTCAAAGGATTTCAGTATCATTCCTAAAATGAATATAGACACTCTCTCAGGAAGAAAGGAGAGAGTTGGCAGAAATAAATACTGATTGGCTGCAATAATTCCTAGAATTTGGGTTACCATGCTCATAAAAAGACCCATATAATCAAAGTTATTGCTTATGTGGCTTCTATATATTAGGTGAAAAGGGCAGGCTACAAAAAATCGTTATGTATGTGATATACACGTATATATATAAACAAAGTTATACATGTGTACATAGAAAAAAAGATAAATCTAAAGGCTATACCTCAAACATAAACAATAAGTTGTCGGCCGGGCGCGGTGGCTCACGCCTGTAATCCCAGCACTTTGGGAGGCCGAGGCGGGCGGATCACGAGGTCAGGAGATCAAGACAATCCTGGCTAACACGGTGAAACCCTGTCTCTACTAAAAATACAAAAAATTAGCCGGGCATAGTGGCACGTGCCTGTAGTCCCAGCACTCGGGAGGCTGAGGCAGAAGAATCGCTTGAACCTGGGAGGCGGAGGTGGCAGTGAGCCGAGATCGCGCCACTGCACTCCATCCTGGGCGACAGAGTGAGACTCTATCTCAAAAAAACAAAACAAAACAAAACAAAAAAACAATGAGCTGTCTCTAGCTGGAGAAATAACAAGTAATTTTTCACTTTCTTTTTCATAACTTTATGGGCTTTATTTTAAAATAAGCAAATAACACATTGATAATTAAATTTTTGGAACACATTTTAAAATACACATACCTGTATGCTTATGTAAATTGAACCTAAGTTAAATTTAAACACCGATTCAACACACTTTGCATTATAGGATTAGAAAGAGGCAAATCAAACTCCCACACGAGCTCAATTACAAATAGGCACCATATCACTTATAAATACTAGTCAAATATCTGGCACCTTCAACTATATCAAATCAAATCTAACCCTAGCAGATTTTAAATGCATCTGGCATTTGTCAAGTACATGCAGGCTTTCCCCTATAAGACTGGGCTCTTTGAGGGCAAGGATCATGTTTATTTTATTTCATATCCCCAGAAGGTGGTAATCATTAAAAGTCTGATGATGAACTGATAATATACTAATCTCTTAAAAGATGCACCAGCAGCTAGCTAAACCAGGCACTCTCTGTTAGCTAGTAGCTATCAGATCATCTCACTCCTAGAGAGGGAAGACAAATGCAAGGTATGGTAGGAGGTGAGGGGAGAAAATGGGGTAATGGCAAAGAAAAATGCAACCATGCATCCAGAATCCATAACCTAGGGAACCAGGATACAGTCTTAATATATAAACTCACACAAAGACTGTTAACTCATTGTCAGAAATGAAAAATGCTGACTTTAAGAGTCTGAAAGACAAAAACACTTATTTCTCCTACAGAAATAAACATGAACCAAAACAAGAGTTTAGATGAACATGCTAAAAATTATGAAAATCTATGAAATACTATTTCTAATTAACTGCAACATACATCCCTCTATGTTCAAATCAGGTTGGAAAAGTTTAATACAAAGAACAAATAATCATTAATAAGAGGAAGAGATCAGTCCTAAATAAATCTTTTGTTCACATATACTGAGTTCTCTGTTTCTTCTCCAATTATACAAGCAGTATCTCAAGATTCTAGTTACACAATGTTAGGCACATTAAGAGGAATGTCTTGGGCCAGGTGCTGTGGCTCATGCCTGTAATCCTAGCACTTCGGGAGGCCAAGGCAGGCGGATCACCTGAAGTCGGGAGTTTGAGACTAGCCTGACCAACATGGAGAAACCCCATTTCTACTAAAAATACAAAAAATTAGCTGGGTATGGTGGCTAATGCCTGTAATCCCAGCTACTTGGGAGGCTGAGGCAGGAGAATCGCTTGAACCTCGGAGGTGGAGGTTGCAGTGAGCTGAGATTGCACCATTGCACTCCAGCCTGGGCAGCAAGAGTGAAACTCCGTCACACACACACACACAAAAAGAGGAATGTCTTGGGTGAAGGAAAGCATAAACAACTTTTAGCTTTTGGTGACCTTTCTCTAAACTATAATGAATTTATAAAAGAGAACCTTTGCCTGTCAGAAAATCTAGGCAGTATTAAATTTATTTAAATGAATACAGAACCTCTAAAATGTGTCTTACCTTTATCTGTGGGACCTTCTGAACAGTTAATGGGGAAACCTGGGGTTGTGAAACAACTGTTGGTCCAAGCACATGTACAGGTAAAACAGTGGACTGACCTTGTACCAAAGGCAAAATCTGCGGCTGAGTCAGCTTTGGCTGCTTCTGTAACTGTTAAAATAAGGGGAAAAAAAGATTAAAGATAAACTTTCCCATTTACAGTAAGTACACTGATTATATATTTAAATATAACAGTTCACCTCACCCCTGAAACTTGCTGGTAATGTCCTACTAGTTGCTGAGATGAATAAATTTGTCCTGGGACATTTATTTCAGCCTGCGGGATGTTAGAAACCATTTGAGAGCCCATCGTTTGATTTGAGGAATAGGCTACACTGGGCTGACTTGAAGTATCTGAATGTATAACTGATGCAGCTCCTGCCTCAGACAAATTGTCACCTATAACAAAGAAAATAAGTAACAGGTAGAAGGGAAAACTTGAAGCACAAAATGTCCAAATGGTATAGGTAATGGTGTTTCTTTAACAGCTTTTTTACTCTGAGAACCTGACATAGCTTCAAATAAAATATTTACACTACAGCATTAATCAAAAACCAGCATGTAAACTCTTATCAAGCAATGAAATGTTGACATTGTAGTATAACTAAAATTTTCTTAGTAAAGCAAACCTAAAAACAGAGAATCAGACAAAAATCAACTCCATTTGCTGGCCATGTCACATATATCCCTAACTAATCTACACTTGACATAAGGATTTCAGTAAAATATGTCATATTCTCTTTCTCCTATAACCTAGAATACTGTCTTTGTAGAACAATAGGTTATTACTATGCAAATACTGTGTCCTTCTGGAAAAGAAAATGCATTACAGCAGAAAATTAGAGGAATTGTGTTAATGTTATACTTGAGGGTCCCTTCTAAAATACAAAGGATCTTAAAGACTAGAAAATTCCTTCTTGAGGAATAAATTTTATCTTTAGTTCTAAATTTTCTTTATTAAAAGATTTATGTGGCTGGGCGTGGTGGCTCATGCCTACAAACCCAACACTTTGGGAGGCTGAGGCGGGCAGATGGCTTGAGCCCAGGAGTTTGAGACGAGCCTGGCCAATATGGTGAAACCCCATCTCTACCAAAAGAAAATACAAAAATTAGCCAGGTGTAGTGGCATGCACTTGTAGTCCCAACTACTCAGGTGGCTGAGGTGGGAGGATCACTTGAGCCTGGGGAGGTTGAGGCTGCAGTGAGTCATGATCGCACCACTGCACTCCAGCCTGGGTGACAGAGCAAGGCCCTGTCTCAAAAAAAAAAAAAAAAGATTTATGTTAGACCCTCAAAAATGATAATAAGGTTATTTATACCCCAAACTAAACCACATGATAGATTATAATCCTTCTGCAACTAGCACCTTAGAAGAATCACTTAACAGAACAGTTTCTTAATTTTAAAATAAGGAAACTAGCTGGCTTGTCTATTTTGGGGGTTTTCTGAAGGCTTGATAAAATGATAGATAACAGAATGCTCTGAAAAACACAGAGGTGCTATTTAAAGACAAGCAAATACACAAAAAAGAAAAGAAACAGAATACGCCATTGACCACTGCCCTTCAAAATAAATAAAGATTAGGGAATATAATTGCACATGTGTTTGCTTTTACGAGCTGTAACTGTGTTACCTGCAACAGAGGAGCAGTGCTGCTGTGGTTTTCTTTGTAGAAGTTGTTGTCTAACATGTTGATCAACTTCAGTTTCTTCACATTCAGCCCCAGTTTGCTGAGTGGGAGCAGGGGGCAAAGTTGTATTCTGGGGCTGAGGGAATACATTCCCCATAGACTTGCACTGAGAATCCCTGCGTTCTTCCAAACAGCCAGCAGGCTTCTTCTCTCTTGTCTTCTTTATCGGTGTCACCCGGTCTCTAATGGATTTAGCAACAGCTTTGGAATCACTTTCATGGAAGAACCCAGACTTGACCTACAAACAAAACACAGTAAGCAAAAACTACTTCTTTAACATTTAAGATTTTAACTTTTTTTTTTTTTTTTGAGACAGAGTCTAGCTCTGTTGCCCAGGCTGAAGTGCAGTGGCACGATCTCGGCTCACCACAACTTGAACCAGGTTGAAGTGATTCTCCTGCCTCGGCCTCCCAAGTAGCTGGGATTACAGGTGCCCGCCACCACGCCCAGCTAATTTTTTTGTATTTTTAGTAGAGACGGGGTTTCACTGTGTTGCCCAGGCTGGTCTTGAATTCCTGACCTCGTGATCCACCGCCTCAGCCTCCCAAAGTGCTAGGATTACAAGCATGAGCCACCACGCCTGGCCAATTTTAACTTTTTCTTTTTTTTTCACTAGCAGTTATTTTATGCCCCCAAATTCCAAATTAACAGTTAATCTGTTTCTATATTCTCTCTTAAACAAAGACGTACATAAATGCCAGAGCCTCTAATTGGCATGAGAAATAGCAATAGTATTACCAAGCATTGTGAAAATAATTCAGGCTTTAAACAAAAACAAACAAAACTTGATGTTTCAGAATATGCAGTCTTATCACAGGTAATTTAGAACTGCCATTACGTTTTTTGAAGGATTAAAAAGGTTTTCTCATTCAGCAACATTAAGTGTCTACAATATGCGCAGTACTAGGCACCAGATACAGGTGACTAAGTTGGTCCTTTGTCCTGTATGAGCACACTATCGGGTGGTGTGAAATGGACATAACTTAACTTGAAATGAGCTGCTGTAAAAGTCTTTAAGTAGGAGCACATTGCATCTCTGGAGGTAATAGAGTAAGTGTTTTCACAGAAGAATTCTATTTTATTTGATTTGTTTCTGAGAGACAGGGTCTCACTCTGTTGCCCAGGCTAGAATGCAGTGGTACCATGATAGGTCAATGCAGCCTCAACCTCCCAGGCTCAAGTGATCCTCTCACCTCAGCCTCCTGAGTAGCTGGGATCACAGGTATGCACCACCACACCTGGCTAATTTTTAATTTTTTGTAGAGACGGGGTCTCCCTATATTGCTCGGGCTTTGGTCTCGAACTCCTGGGTTCAAGCAATCCTCTCACCTCGGCCTCCCCAAAATGCTGGGATGACAGGCATGAGCCACCGCATCCAGCCTGGAAGGTAAATTCTGACCTGAATTAAAGCCAAAAAAGGAACATGCACACTATTGACGGATGTGCAGAAGTTTGGAGTGGAGACCAACATTCTAGGCAGAGGCAAGTATGCTAACAGCAAAGTACTACGTCTTACTAGGCATTAGAGGAGAAAAGAAGAAAAGGTTCTGCCTTCTCATCTCAGAGGAACAAGGCTGAACAGTAGAGAAGATCATTTGAGGAGGTACCATGACATATCATTCTCAGTCCTGCAATCTGCTTTAAGATGCTCCCTCTTAATCCCCAAACCTGTGCATATATCACTCCCATCACTGTGTTTGCTATAATACATAGCACAATTGGCCTTAATCTAGGGAGATTATCTCAGTGAATCTTTTACCAGCTGCTGACACAAGAAGGATTCAATGTGCCATTGCTGGCTTTGAAGATGGGGTGGAGACATGTGAAAGGACTGAAGAGTGGCTTCCAGGAGCTGAAAGTGGACCCAACCACTCCCATGTCCCCTGAAGACATGGAATTTAGGAAATTCAAAATTAAATACAGGAGTGAAGCAGAGAAGTCTAGGAAGGTGGTAATGGGAAATGCCAGGGTGATAGTTGTGTACCAGATATCCAAAATAATCATTCCAGTTTAGAACAGTATGATCAGAAAGACATGTTAAAGGTTATCATTTCCAAGTTCCCACTGTCATTGCCCCATCCTTCTTTTTAACCTGAGGTCAGAATGCCCAGGTGAGCCTCGGCTGGTTTTGAGTACATACTGCTGCGGCTCCTGCACACCCTCCTACCAGCACTGCAGCTGCCTGGAGCAGGTGTGGACATGCATTTCACCCCACAGAAGTTGCCTGCTGTGATCTATTGAGGGTGGGGGCTAGTCACAGAGAGATTGGAAGCAAAGAGTCAGAGTGGCCCACTTCCCATCAAACCATATGGTAACCAGACAACTAATTTCTGGTCTGCACAATAGCCCTGCCGGTGACCTGACTATGCTGAGGCATAGGTGTATTTTCCTGGCCTCATTTAGAACCTTACCCTCTCACTTCCCCAGAAGTAGCTCTTATAAACTCTTAGGGAAACTGAAGCCACACTTGCTATGACTGAGAAATTCTCTTCAGCTTATCCTCTTCTGGGACCCTTCACCTAATTGTACCAATACTGCCCCTTCCCACCAGCTAGGTGCATGCTTGCCATTCAGTCTTCAAAACAAAACAATACATTACATAGGTAAACTATGATGAAAAACAAAGAAATGAGTAACACAAAACTCTGGGTAGAGGGCCGGGCACAGTGGCTCACACCTGTAATCCCAACACTTTGGGAAGCCGAGGGGAGAGGATCACTTGAGGTCAGGAGTTGGAGACTAGCCTGGCTAACGTGGCTAACATGGTAAAACCACATCTCCGCTGGGAGTGGTGGCAGGCACCTGTAATCCCAGTAACTCGGGAGGCTGAGACAGGAGAATTGCTTGAACCTGGGAGGTGGAGGTCGCGGTGAGCCAAGATTGTGCCACCGCACTCCAACCTGGGCGACAGAGCGAGACTCCGTTTCACAACAAAACAAAAAAAAGTCTAGGTAGATATTACTCATGGTGATGAGGGAGGAAAACGCAAATGAGAGAGGCACTCAGATGGCTTTTAAGGTAATGGTAATGTTCTATTTCTTAATAAATGTAGAGCTTTATTATTCTTTACACTCTACATACAAATTTAATATACTGTGTCATAGTGATATAGTTCACAACCACATAACAATTTAAAGAAAAAAGGAGAAGGCCGGGCTCAGTGGCTCACGCCTGTAATCCCAGCACTTTGGGAGGCCGAGGCAGGTGGATCACAAGGTCAGGAGTTCAAGACCAGCCTGGCTAACACGGTGAAACCCCGTCTCTACTAAAAATACAAAAAATTAGCCAGGCGTGGTGGCGGGCGCCTGTAGTTCCAGCTACTTGGGAGGCTGATGCAGGAGAATGGCGTGAACCCAGGAGGCAGAGCTTGCAGTGAGCCGAGATCGCGCCACTGCACTCCAGCCTGGGTGACAGAGTGAGACTCCATCTCACAAAAAAAAAAAAAAAAAAAAAAAAAGGAGAAAATGAGAGGAAAGAAAGCAATGAAAAGGAGAAAGGAATGAACCCTGATAAAATAAGAGGTGAGGGGAATAGTGGTATGATTAACTTACCATTTCATATGCTACTTCCTCAGGTGTATCTGTTTCTAAATTGAAACTAAATTCAATAGCTTCATTGTCTTTGTGTTTGCCTTTCAATTTTTTAGGGTCTTCAACCCAGAGTCTTAAAGCCAGGGATGAATTTGAGCAATCATCTTCTTCTGCTAACTCCACCCTCAGTCCTGTATCCTCAGCAAAAAATGCATGGTTTAATAGGTCCCTGATAGACAACCTAATAAACGAAACACATATCTCATTATCAGTTCTTCCAATCATAGCAAGATGTAGACCCTTTAATTACTAAAAATTAATTGTATAAAAGCAAAAAACTTATTTGAAATTTTCTATCAATTTAATCATTAATCTGCCTTGTTATAAAAACCACATCTCTTTCTTTAACAGATCCTGTGGAAGCAAAAACAACAAAAAATCTTATATCCAACTTATTACCAGGGATGCAAAGAAATCCCAACTAACATGCATACGGAGTGACTTCAATTAAAAACGAATTATTGGCCGGGCGCAGTGGCTCACGTCTGTAATCCCAGCACTTTGGGAGGCCGAGGCGGGTGGATCATGAGGTCAGGAGTTCGAGACCATCCTGGCTAACATGGTGAAACTCCATCTCTACTAAAATTACAAAAAATTAGCCGGGTGTGGTGGCATGCGCCTGTAGTCCCAGCTACTTGGGAAGCTGAGGCAGGAGAATGGCGTGAACCCGGGAGGCGGAGCGGAGCTTGCAGTGAGCCGAGATTGTGCCACTGCACTCCAGCCTGGGCGACAGAGCGAGACTCCGTCTCAAAAAAAAAAAAAAAAAAAAAAAAAAACGAATTATTAACCAGTAATACATCTAAATAACAAAGTTTAACATACACAAAATTATGCCTAGTGAGAATTGGAGAAGTAGCTTAGTACATGTTAGGCAAATTTCCCTAAGCCACTGGCTTAAGTTACTCAGACTCAAACAGTAGATTCTCAGCAAAGGGAACCAAAAACTCTTGCAGATTTATAAACTCTAAAGTACATTAAAAATTCAAACTCTTTTTACGAATGTTATAAATAGAAGTCACTGTCTCCATGAATAATCTAGTCAGTGTACTTTACAGAATGCCATGGGTGAAGCTAATGTGGTTCCGCAAAGTCCAGTGGTTTTCGTACTTAACTCTGGTTTTAGACCAGAGTATACATATAATGGATACAACCCTAGCCTAGTATTAGGGATTAACCATCTCTGAAGAGAAACAAAGGACATAGCTTCAAAAGATTTGTTTACAAGCTGGATAAGTTAATTTAGTTTTCTTTTACTAACTTTTAAAAAAGATACATAATATTTAAACTCTCTGTATTACAGGTCAGGGAGAGCTGAAACTGATATACTGCATAATGTCTACAGAGACCTCTTCCTATACTACTTAAAGAGAAAAAGTATATACACAGCATGATATCCTGTAAGTTGAGGATTTTCAACCCCCTACATTTTTAGTGACCAAGTGACAAATACTTAACTAAGACAGTGTCATAAATAGAACAAGCCATCATTCCATACAAAGTTGATTTTTTTTAAAAAAAGATAAAGCTGCTCAAATGAATTACTTTTAAAACTAACGCGAGATGTGTGTGTGTGTGTGTGTGTGTGTGTGTGTTTTTGAGACGGAGTGCAGTCATGTGATCTTGACTCACTGCAACCTCTACTTCCCGGGTTCAAGCGATTTTCCTGCCTCAGCCTCCCAAGTAGCTGGGACTACAGGTGTGTGCCACCACGCCCAGCTAATTTTTGTATTTTTTAGTAGAAACGTGGTTTCACCATGTTGGCCAGGATGGTCTCAACCTCTTGATTTTGTGATCCGCCCGCCTCAGCCTCAGGCATGAGCCACCGTGCCCGTCCCTAAGACTAAAGTGAAATGTGTTTAAGGAGGCACAACCAAGTAAAGCCTCTGCCTCCCAATAAAAATTTTTACTGTTTTATAGTGAATTTTTACTGTAAAATTTTTATTATTTACAGTAACATTATTTTGGTTTATTAGTTTGCTTGTTTACTTGCTTGTTTTGGGATGGTGTCTCACTCTGCTGCCCAGGCTGGAGTGCAGTCGCAAGATCTCGGCTCACTGCAACCTCCACCTCCCAGGTTCAAGCAATTCTCCTGCCTCAGCCCCCAGAGTAGCTGGGATTATAGGCACCCACCACCATACCCAGCTAATTTTTGTATTTCTTGTAGAGCTGGGGTTTCATCATGTTGGCCAGGCTGGTCTCAAACTCCTGACCTCAAGTGATCTGTCCGCCTCAGCCTCCCAAAGTGCTGGTATTACAGGTGTAAGCCACCGCACCCAGCCTGTTTGTTTTTAAGACAGGGTCTTACTCTGTCATCCAGGCTAGAGTACAATCATAGTTCATTGTAGCCTCCAACTCCTGGGCTCAAGCAATCCTCCCACTTCAGCCTCCCCAGGGGCTGAGACTACAGGCGTGTGCCACTATGCCTGGCTAATTTTTTCATTTTAATATTTTGTAGAGACAAGGGTCTCATTTTGCTTCCCAGGCTGTTCTGGAACTCCTGGCCTCAAGTGATCCTCCTGCCTCAGCCTCCCAAAGCACTAGGATTACAGGGGTAAGCCACCACCCTCAGCCTATTATCCTTTTAGTCATCAAAATAATACTTGTTTTATGTAATTACTAACTTGGCTCAAGGTCACACAGGCTAAGTGTGAGTCCAGATTTGACTTTAAGTCTGATGATGAAGCCTCTGCTTTTTCCAATATACTAATATGCTATAAATCCTTTTCAATACTCCGATGCTCTTTGGTAATAGAATATATTTAAAGGCTGTACAAACAACAATCAGAATCCGAACTAAAATAGCTACTTCTATAGTGTTTTTAGCCTCATGTTTAAAAGCATGCCTAAGCTCTTATCTCAACAACAAAAAACCAAACAAGCCAATTAAAAATGGGCAAAAGAGTTGAATAGATATTTCTGCAAAGATATACAAATGGCCAATAATCCCATGAAAATTTCTACTAAGGATATATCACCTTTACTAATAATCATCAATAACGAAGTAAAAATCAAAAGACAAACCTACCAATTTAAAGTCAGCAACTGTCCAAAGCTGAAACTAAAGGGTGGCAGGCCGGGCGCAGTGGTTCACACCTGTAATGACAGCACTTTGGGAGGCTGAGACGGGTGGATCATTTGAGGCCAGGAGTTGGAGACCAGCCTGGCCAACACGGTAAAACCCCGTCTCTACTAAAAATACAAAAATTAGCCAGGTGTGATGGCATGAGCCTGCAATCCCAGCTACTCAGGAGGCTGAGGCAGGAGAATCACTAGAACCCGGGAGGCAGAGGTTGCAGTGGGTCAAGATCGTACCACTACACTTCAGCCTGGGTAACAGAGTGAGACTCCGTCTCAAAATAATAATAATAATAATAAATTAAAAATAAAATAAGAAATAAAACCTAAAGGGAGGCAAAAGCTAAGAGTAATGGGAGTTGTCTATAAGGCAAATTGTGACACAAATAAATGTGGAATACAATTTCTTGAATACATATTTCTTCTATCCATATTAGCTTTATCATTACCGTGACACTAAGGATATAGAATCAAATTTTTAAAACTTTGTCCACTCTCAACTGTTAGAAGCAAATTAACCCGTGGGGGCCTACTGACTGTTAAGCTGATGGCTGAAGGTGATGAAAGCTTGTCAAAGGCACACACACACACAAACACAACCCAAACGTCAGTTCAAGAAAAATTCAGCACATGATGTCCAAGTCTAAAATGGTAAACAACATGCACTGACACAATTCAATCTAGAGTATGGTTTGGCTTCTACTCAAAAGTCAAACTCAGCATGACTGAAAGGTCAGAAAACGACCCAATGCAAGATAAGAGAAAAATGCATCTTTTAGTTATGTCATTTTGCTACAATTGCACCCACCTTTCAGATTTGTTTTGACGAATACATCCTTCAATGATTTCTTTGACTTCAGGATCAGTGACTTTATTGAAGCTGGCTGGTTTTATGCCCTAGGAGAAAAAAAATGGTTTCTAGTAACAAATGATGCAACTGAAAGCCCAAGTCAACATGACATTTATTAAACATTATTTTTATCACTAAACCATAGTCAAATTTTAAATGAAGTATTTGTAAATATATATGTATATATATAGAGAGAAAACATAAGTTTAATAACCTTTTGGCAAGGATGTTATCTACAAATAACAGTAAAAAACTGTAAATAATCTAAACCTCTGACAACAGAGGCAAAGTTACACATATTATGTTATATATATACACCATGTTTTTCAAATCTAGACCTGCAGGTATATATGACAATATACAGAAATTAAAAATGTTCTCAGAATAATTAATGACATGGAAATTATCATAATGTACTATTAAGTAGGGAAAAATAGGATCCCAAAATCTACATATAGTATAATCCCAATTAACAAAATATAATAAACAAGTTTATTATTATTTTTTTGAGATGGAGTCTCACTGTGTCACCCAGGATGGAGTGCAGCAGCCCGATCTTGGCTCACTGCAACTTCCTACCTCCCTGGTTCAAGCAATTCCCCTGTCTCAGCCTCCTGAGTAGCTGGGATTATAGGCACACACAACCACGCCCGGCTAATTTTTCTGTATTTTTAGTAGAGATGGGGTTTCACCATGTTGGCCTGACTGGTCTTGAACTCCCGATCTCAGGCAATCCGCCTGCCTCAGCCTCCCAAAGTGCTGGGATTACAGGCGTAAGCCACCGCGCCCAGCCATAAACAAGTATTTTTTTGAAATCAGAAAATAATTAATGCTAGTTTTAAAAACTTTTGAAAATTCAAAATAAAGGCTTCTCTACATTCCAATTCTCTGTCTATATATATATATATGTTTGTTTTGTTTTTGAGACATATATTTTGTTTTGTTTTTGAGACAGAGTCTCACTCTGTCACCCAGGCTAGAGTGCAGTGGTACGATCTCAGCTCACTGCAACCACTGCCTCCTGGGTTCAAGCGATTCTCATGTTTCAGCCTCCCAAGTAGCTGGGATTACAGGCATGCGCCTCCATACCTGGCTAGTTTTTTTTTTTTAAATAAAGATGTGGTTTTGCCATGCTGGCCAGGCTGGTCTCAAACTCCTGACCTCAGGTGATCCGCCCACCTCGGCCTCCCAAGGTACTGGGATTACAGGTGTGGGCCACTGTCTCCAAAAAAAAAAAAAAATCATGTAATCGTCCCCCCTAAAATACTCATGAATAATTCCTTAATATCAAATATCTGAAACCCAGTCCATACTCAAATTTTCAAAATTGTCTAAATGATGCCTTTTTACAGTTGGTTTGTTCAAATCAGGATCAAAACAAGGTCCATAGGGTAGCATTTGTGAGCTGGTATGAGCCAGCTCATGCACATCCTACCCTATGGACCTTGTTTGGATCCTGATTTGAACAAACCAACTGTAAAAAGGCATCATTTAGACAATTTTGAAAATTTGAGTATGGACTGGGTTTCAGATATTTGATATTAAGGAATTATTCATGAGTATTTTAGGGGGGACGATTACATGATTTTTTTTTTTTTTTGGAGACAGAGTTTGCTGTCACCCAGGTTTGAGTATAGTGGCACGATCTCGGCTCACTATAGCCTTGACTTCCTGGGCTCAGGCAATCCTCTCACCTCAGCCACCTTAGTAGCTGGGACCACAGGTACACACCACACCACCCAGCTATTATTATTATTTTTTTTTGTATTTTTGTGTAGAGATGGGGTTTCACCATGTTGCCCAGACTGGTCTTGAACTACTGGGCTCAAGCAATCTGCCCACCTGGGGCTCCCAAAGTACTAGGATTACAGGCATGAGCCACCATGCCTGAGCTACATGATTTTTTTTTTTTTTTTAAAGGTTCTTATCTGTTAGAGATGTAAACTGGAAAATTCATGGGTGAAATGACATGATGCCTGAGATTTGCTTTAAAATATTCCAGGATACAATATGTATGGGGGCAGATAGCTGAAACAAGGTTGACAAAATGTTTGTTGTTGAAACTGGTGATGGTTACACGGGGCTTCATTATGCTATTCTACTTTCAAGTATGTTTGAAAATTTCTATAAGAGCTCAGAAAAAGAGATAAGGCTAGAATGTGTTTTTAGTTTTGGCCCATATTTTGGAAGGCCATAAATAGAAAAGAATTTTGTGTTAAGATTTTCTAAGTTACAGCTCCTGAACTGTTTTTACAAGTAGGAGCAGAGAAAAGCAATAATTTACCCAGAGCTGAGAAATGAATATACCAGTGGGAAGGTCAAAGAGGGCTTTTTCCATAGGTAGAATAACAGGTCAATTTTTTAAATTTTTAAAATTTATTTATTTTTTAAAATTTATTTTTATTTTTAATTTTTTATTGTACTTTGAGTTGCTGTTTTAATACATCTATTTTTTGAATAGTGACTTTATTATTTTATATTAAAGTCATTAAAAATGCCATATCACAATTCAGATTTCCATCTGTCTTAAGCTTCTACATTTTAGGAACTAAATTAACTCCTAATTTCATCAGATTTATCTACCATGTAATATTGGGCTTTCTGATTCTGTGTCCTATGAGGTAGCATGACAGGCGTAGAAGTATATGTTAGATTGCCTCATTCCATAACAATTATTCTTTCCATTGTATCTTTCTGCTTCCAGCTTAATTTGGAATTTTCTATTAAATGACTCCAATGATCTTACTTGGGTTATTTTTTAAATCTAAAATGCTTAAATAAAAGATAATAGAATATAAAATAAGCAGATTCAGAAAGCCAATATGTTGGCTTTTCATAATATGTTTATTATGAAAACATTTTGAATTGTCTGGACTTCATTTATTTGTTATTGAATTCCTAGAACCTGATAATTAGCTTGAGGTACGTGCTCTCAGTATTTTATTATTGCTTAAGGATAAAAACAATACAGATTAATATATAGGTATATATGTTCATATATATACATATATACACATACATACACATATGTATCTACTGATTGCTCCTTGCTTCTAGCCATTCTAGAAGACTGAAATATATTGAATTGGGCTGGGTGCAGTGGCTCATGCCTATAATCCTAGCATTTTGGGAAGCTGAGGCAGGAGGACTGTTTGAGCCCAGGAATTCAAGACCAGACTGCGCAATACAGCAAGATCTTGTCTCTACAAAAAAAAAAAAAAAAAAAAATTAGCCGAGTTTGGTGGCACGTGCCTGTAGTCCCAGCTACTCTGGAGGCTGAGGTGGGAAGATCACTTGAGCCTGGGAGGTTGAGGCTGCAGTGAGCTGTGATCATGCCACTGCACTTCAGCCTGGGTGACAGAGTGAGACCCTGTCTTTAAAAAAAAAAAAAAGAAAGCAAAAAAAAAGCCAAAGTAATAAAAACTGAAAACATCACTCCCTAACTATTTTACTACAGTTTACTATTATTTATGCGTTTGCGGTTATTTAGTTACTCTATCTGCATGGTAGAAATAAACATACAATGAGTGCAACAGTGCATCTCTTTCCAACTCTTCATTCAGTGAGGTCACACTGGTAACTTGAAATTAGCCATGGTGGGAGTACTTATACCACAAAAATCAGCAAATACTAGAAGTCAGCATTCTTTCTTTCTTCAGAGAATCAGGTGTTAAACATTTACCAGCTCACCACTACTCTTAATTAAGTCTCTTGTATTCTATAAAAGCCTCCCTTCCTGTTTCTTTTATAAAATGTATTTGTTGGAGAAACTAGGTCATTTGTCCTATAGAATGTCCCACATTCTGGATTGTAGCCTTATTTCTTATTGTCTCCTTACACAAACTTCTAGAGTCAGACAGACTTGGGGTCAAAACCCACCATTATCAGTAGCTGCGGGAAGTTGGGCAAGGTACAACCTCTGATTCTCAGTTTCATCATCTGTAAACTGAGGATTGCACCTATCTCGTAGGGGATAAAGACTAAAGTATGTGGTGGCCAGGTGCAGTGGCTCACGCCTGTGATCCCAGAACTTTGGAGGCCAAGGTAGGCCGATCACGAGGTCAGGAGTTCGAGACCATCCTGGTCAACATGGTGAAACACTGTCTCTACTAAAGATACAAAAAATTAGCCAGGCGTGGTGGTGCGTGCCTGTAATCCCAGCTACTTGGGAGGCTGAGGCAGGAGAATCACTTGAACCCAGGAGATGGAGGCTGCAGTGAGCCAAGATCGTGCCATTGCACTCCAGCCTAGGTGACAGGGTGAGATTCAGTCTCAAAAAATAAATAAATAAAGTATGTGGTAAACCGCATGCATTAAAAAACAGTACCTCCTCACATCTGTTAGAATGACTATTATCAAAAAGATGAAAGATAAGTGTTGGCGAGGATGCAGAGAAAAAGGAACGCTTGTACGTTGTTGATGGGAATATAAATGGTACAGCTGTTATGGAAAATGGTATGGAATTTCCTCAAGAAAACTAAAAATAGAACCACCATAGCAATTCTACTTCTTGGTAGATACCCAAAGGAATTGAAATTAGTATGTCAAACAGATACATGCACGACTATGTTCATTGCATCACTATACACAATAGCCAAGATATGGATGACCTAAATGTTCATCAGTGAATGAATAAAGAAAATATGGTATATATATACACAATGGAATACGATTCAGCCCTAAAAAAGAAGAAAATTCTATCATTTGTGACAATGTGGATGAACCTAGAAGACATTATGTTAAGTGAAATAAAGCAGCACAGAAAGACAAATACAACATGATCTAATTTGCACATGGAACCTAAAAAAGATGAACTCAAAGAAGAGTAGAATGATGGTTACCAGAGACTGGGAGTTGTGGGGGAGGAAATGGGGAGCTATCGGTCAAAAGGTGTAAGTTGCAGTTAGGAGGAGTAAGTTTTGAGATCTACTGTACAGCAGGGTAACTACAGTTGATAATAATAACAATATACTGTAAATTTCAAAATAACTTAGTAAATTTCAAATGTCTTACCACATAAAATAATAAGTGGGGTGACAGATATGTTAATTAGCCTGATTTAATCATTCCACATTTGTGTGTGTGTCTGTGTATCTCAAAACATCACATGGTACCCCTTAAATGTGTACAATAACAATTTGTCAACTAAAAATGATATTAATTTTGGCTGGGCGCAGTGGCTCACACCTGTAATCCCAGCACTTTGGGAGGCTGAGGTGGGTAGTGGATCACAAGGTCAAGAGATAAAGACTATGCTGGCCAACATGGTGAAACCCTGTCTCAACTAAAAACACAAAATTAGCTGGGCATGGTGGTAAACGCCTGTTGTCCCAGGTACTTGGGAGGCTGAGGCAGGAGAATTGCTTGAACCGGGGAGGTGGAGGTTGCAGTGAGCCGAGATCCCGCCACTGCACTCCAGCCTGGTGACAGACTGTGTCTCAAAAAAAAAAAAGAAAAAAAAAAAAGATATTAATTTTAAAAGAATTTTAAAAACTGGTACCTACTAATGTTAAGCTACCTAAAACAATCTTTCACAGCCCGTCTTGAGCTGCCCAACTGGATATGAAGTAGTCCTCTTTTGAATAAGCATAACACTTTGCTTCTACCTTCCTTATGTCCCTTACTATACTCTCATCCTCTTATTTTATAGTCATTTGTGAATTTATATTATTCCCTTATTTAAAATGTAAGCTCTTTGAGGGTAGCAAACACTTCTTACTCATCTTTGCATTCCTTACAATTTCTAACACAAAAATTTACTCATAGCAGGACTCAAATACTGTATCTATTGAACTATATTTTGAATGCCCTTTCATAAAAAGGCTTTTAGACCTAGAAGAAACTATGTAGTCAGTTTCTATTATTCAGCTTTGAAAAATAAGATCCATCTAACAGATAACTAAAAATTCCTTATGAACAAATATATATAGATGATATACCTGTACGTTTTCCCAAAGACACTAATACAAAGCATTTTATATGACTCCAATGAAGCATAGTCATATGGTATAAATCTAAGGCTTGTTGCATTACAATTGTTAATTTTAATACTGTTACCTAGAGCTAAACCAAAATTAGTTTTGAGTAAGTCAAACTTAACTAATTTCAACATGAAATGTGGCAACAGATAAAGTAAAAAGAAAAAAGTTATACCTACACTAGTTACTTTCCGGTATATTTGAGCTGCATTCTGACACTCAGAATAAGGATACTCCGACGTGGCCATTTCCAGCATACACATTCCAAAAGCATAAACATCTACAGATTCATCATAGTGTTCTTCATACATCTCTGGAGCCATAAACTCAGGAGTTCCTACAAAATAATGCCACCACCACATTTTTTATGAAAGAGAAAAAAGTATCCACCAAGATCACATCCCCTTTCCCATAAGGATTATCTGTGTTAATTTCTACTCCCCCAAAGCAAATTTCTTTTCTTTTTTTTTTTTGAGATGGAGTCTTGCTCTGTTGCCCAGGCTGAAGTACAGTGGTGCGATCTCAGCTCACTGCAACCTTTGCCTCCTGGGTTCAAGCAATTCTCCTGCCTTAGCCTCCCAGGTAGCTGGGATTGCAAGCGCCTGCCACCACGCCTGGCTAATTTTTGTATTTTTAGTAGAGACGGGGTTTCACCATGTTGGCCAGGCTGGTGTCGAACTCCTGACCTCGTTATCCACCCGCCTCAGGCTCCCAAAGTGCTGGGATTACAGGCGTGAGCTGCCGTGTCTGGCCGCAAATTTTTAAGTATACAATTTGTTGAATATTTGCTATATCTACATAAAGCACTGAAATAATGTATTTAATTTTCCATACTGATAGAGTATAATTTGTAATGCTCAAGATTAGGTAATGATTAATAAAATGTTCTTATTTCTATCCTTTTTACTTAAATTTTTCTGAATTAACTCAGTAAATTCTCTTACTTACGTCCTTAGAACCTTTCAATAATCCTAAATATAAATATAATCCCACAAAAAATACATTAGGATGTCTCTGAAATAAGCCAATATATAATAGGTATTTCAAAGCAAATTCAGTCTAAGCCCAGTGTTGGCAAACTTTTCTGTTAAGGGCCAGATAGTAAACTGTTTAGGCTTTGCAGTTTGTATGGTCTCTGTCACACAACTACTCAACTCTGTCACTTATAGGTGCAAAAGCAGCCCTAGACAATCTGTAAATGAGTGAGTGTGGCTGTGTTCTAATAAAATTTGATTTACAAAAACAGGCAGTGAGCCACATTCATCCCACTGGCCATAGCTGGCTGATCCCTTTTCTAGACCTATACAATTGAAAAATCTCTCTTTACCCAACCAGTAAACTTTAAAACATTAATCACCAATGACACTCTTAGCAAATGAGGTGCGCATTAAGGTGGCTAATCCTAGATCACCAATCTTCACAGATCCAGTGGGTCCCGTGATGAAAATATTGTCACACTTCAGATCCCGGTGAATAATAGGAGGAGTCCTAGTGTGCAAGAACTGCAACCCCTTTAAAATTTGCCTGCACCAGCTCCTTAAGACCTTTGGTTTCATGACTTTAAATCGTTTTAAGTACCTATACAAAGAAACAAAAGACCATGTGTAAACAAACATATCCAGCTTATTATATGAACACTATTAAGGTAAGTTACATAAGCAAACAACTTATGCACTATGATTCCCATCACTGAGTTGTTTTCTATTGTCTGTTATGGCAAAAAAAAAAGGTTTTTTTAATCTAATACTTCATTCTTAGATAAGACATCCTACCAAGCATAGCCTTTTTTTTTTTTTTTTTTTTTAAGATGAAGTCTCACCCTGTCTCCCAGGCTGGAGGGCAGTGGTGCAATCTCAGCACACTGCAGCCTCCGCCCCCCAGGTTCATGTGATTCTCATGCCTCAGCCTCCCAAGTAACTGGGACTACAGGCGTGCACCACCATGCTGAGCTCATTTTTGTATTTTAGCATAGACAGGGTTTCACCATGTGGGCCAGGCTGGTCTTGAACTCCTCACCTCAGGTGATCTGCCTGTCTCGGCCTCCCAAAGTGCTAGGATTACAGGCATCAGCCACCACGCCTAGCCAAGTGTAGCATTTTTACTTCAAACTAAGAATCATTCCACAGTGGCCTTTTGTAGAATGGCAGCACAATTTTAAAAAGAAAGTCCTTCTCTACTACCTAATAACTGCTTATATAAAGTCACTAGAGGGTTAAACTATGTAAAATTTTAGTATATACACAAATGTTAGGAAACAAAAAGTTTACACCATATTTAATACTTGCAAGTGATTAAACCACATTTAATATTTACAAGTCATTATTCACCAAATGAATAATTATGGTTAGAAATAAAAGACCATAATAGTCTATAATACTATAATATTATACTATACAATACTACATATTATACTATATAATACTATAATAATATACTATAATACTATAATACCATAATAGTATCGCTCACTAGATATTTGAACTTGACGAAGCCCTTTCAACCTTCCACTATCTTCTACAAAATAAAATTATGGCCGGGCATGGTGCCTCACCTATAACCCTAGCACTTTGGGAGGCTGAGGTAGGCAGATTGCTTTAGCCCAGGAATTCGAGACCACCCTGGGCAACATGGCGAAACTCCATCTCTACAAAAATTATTTTTAAAAATTAGCCAGGCAAGTTGCCGCATGCTTGTGGTTCCAGCTACTCAGGAGGCTGAGATGGGAGGGTCACTTGAGCCCAAGGAGGTCGAAGCTGCAGTTAGCCATGATCATGCCACTGCACCACTCCAGTCTGGGTGACAGAATGAGACCCTGTCCCAAAAAATAATTAAAATAAAATAAAATAATATTCTCTACAATGATTTTTAATTCTAAAATTCTATAATATCCCACAAATATTAACTTCTCAGTACTGTATGTTTTAACAAACTTCATTAACATCTCAATTTTTTAACCTAACTTAAAACAGTCACTAGATTTGAATCTACAAATTCTCTTTTTTTTTTTTGAGACAGGATCTGGTTTTGTCAACCAGGCTGGAATACAGTGGCACGATCATGGCTCACTGCAACCTCCACCTCCCAGGCTCAAGCCATCCTCCAACCTCAGCCTCCTGAGTAGCTGGGACTACAGGTGTGTGCTGCCACATCTGGCTAATTTTTTTATTTTTTTGGTAGAGACAAGGTTTCACCATGTTGCCCAGGCTAGTCTTGAGATCCACCCTCCTCAGTCTCCCAAAGGGCTGGGATTACAGGTATAGCCACTGCGCCTGGCCAGATTCTAAAAATTCTTTGAGTAGTTTTATTTTATAAAAAGTGTTATGACTCCTAAAAATTATTTCCAAATAAAACTACATTGGCACTATCAGGGTCAACTTACGTCTTTAAGGTTCCAGATGTCATTAGTTCAGTCACTAATACAATACATTTCTTTCCTTTTAATATAGATTCCCAGGAATCATAAAATCGAACTATATTGGGGTGCTGGAGACCCTTCAGCATCTCTGCTTCTTCCTTGAATCTTTGCTGCTCAGCTTTGGTTAACTTTCGGTCCTGAAAAGGAATAACAAGTTCCAAAATAAAGTCATGAAAATTCTCATGCACATTTCTAATACCACTCAACTGAATGCTTTATTGCATTTATGCACGTATGTGTATATTTATTCATTTTTGCCTGTCAATGCTTTTCTCAAGACTTGTATCATCACAGATATCCTTTATTAGTTACTTTGACTCCTCCAACATGGCAATGCAGCTACTGTTATATTTCATAAGTACATTATAAACCCACCTGGGTAATAAATCAGTATCTTGAAAAACAGTATCTCAAAATGCATTGAGAAAAAGCAATAAAGCAGACAGGAAAGTTTCCCTAAGAAATCCCTGAGTTTCCATATCTAAAACATCTGTAATGTCAGAACAGGAACAACCAAAATGTTAAACATCTAGACATTTAATCTAATTAAATTTCTGAATTGCCAAAATAAAAGTGCTCTAGGTTTCCATAGAGAAATATTAGGTTATGAACCAGTGAAAGACATTCAAATAGGCATTGGACCTCTGATCTGCTACATTAACTGCTAGAAGTCAAAGGAGCAATTTTACAGAATTCTGAGGGAGAACTATGGCCCTAAAATTCTGATCCCAGACAAGCTATCCATCAAGTTTAAAAGGGAAAAAATCCTACATTTCTAGACAACAGGGACACAGACAGTACACCACCCCGTACACTGTCTCTGACCATATCACTCAAAGAACTTCAATAAAAATGTGGCCATAAAAAGTTAGAAAAGGAAGGTATGGGCTGGGCACGGTGGTTCACACCTATAATCCTAGCACTTTGGGAGGCCAAGGTGGGATAACCAGCCTGGCTAACACAGTGAGATCCCCGTCTCTACAAAATAATAATAATAATAATAATAAACAGATGGGTGTGGTGGTGCATGTTTGTAGTCCCCAACTACTTGAGAGGGTAAGGTGGGAGGATTGTTTGAACCTGGGAGGCAGAGGTTGCAGTGGGCCAAGATCATGCCACTGCACTCCAACCTTGGTGACGGAGTAAGCCCCTGTCTCAAAAAAATTGTATTACAAAAATAAAATGTTGGAAAAATTTTGTTATCAAAGTTGTACATGACATCATCTTCTAATTTGTTTTATTCTCTTTCATAGCATGCTATGTTTTATTTCTCATTCCTTTTTTTCTAGACAAAGTCTCACTCTGTCACCCAGGCTGGAATGCAGTGGTGCGATCTCAGCTTCCTGCAACCTCTGCTTCCCAGGATCAAGTGATTCTCCTGCCTCAGCCTCTTGAGTAGCTGGGATTACAGGTGTCCACCACCAGGCCCGGCTAATTTTTGTATTTTTAGTAGAGATGGGGTTTCACCATGTTGACCAGTCTGGTCTTGAACTCTTGGACCTGAAGTGATCCCCCTGCATCGGCCTCCCAAAGTGCTGGGATTACAGGCATGAGCTATCACACCTGGCCTTCTCATTCCTTTCCTTGTGTTATTTCTCCCCTATTTTCTTCACCAGTTTCCTTAATCATTTTTCAGAAAGCCCCAAATAATAAAATATATTTATCCTATTTTTATGTACGTAAATTTTAAATTAATTTCAGTTTTTCTGAATTCCCTCTTCCTTTCTTTTAATGTTATTTTCCTAACTTCATAACATGAGTACTAAATTCCTTTAGTTATTATTCAATAATAATGAAGATATTTTAGGCTATAAATTTTCTAACAGGTATAACTTTTGCAGTGACCCACAGGTTTTGCTGTAATGTCTTCTCTTTTTTATTGCTTTCTAGTTTATAATCTCAGTTTTGATTTTCTCTGTGATTCAAAATTTATCTAGGAATGTGATTCCTGCTCTCTAATTAGTTAAGAATCTTTTGGGCCGGGCGCGGTGGCTCACGCCTGTAATCCCAGCACTTTGGGAGGCCGAGGCAGGCGGATCACGAAATCAGGAGATCGAGACCATCCTGGCTAACACGGTGAAACCCCGTCTCTACTAAAAATACAAAAAATTAGCCTGGCGTGGTGGCGGGCGCCTGTAGTCCCAGCTACTCGGGAGGCTGAGGCAGGAGAATAGCATGAACCCAGGATGCAGAGTTTGCAGTGAGCCGAGATTGCGCTACTGCACTCCAGCCTGGGCGACAGAGTGAGACTCTGCCTCAAAAAAAAAAAAAAAAAAAAATCTTTTGGTTATTTATTTCATTATTTATTTCCAATCTTATTGAGTAATGCAAGTACAAAATCTCTCTTCTTTAACTTAAGGTTTTCTGGGGGCCACATATAACAATGTATATTTCCTGTTTGAAAGATATAAAGTTCTATACATCCATCGAATAAAGTTTGTGGATTGTGGATTATATTATTCAACTCCTCTGTATTTTTTTATTTTTTTATTTTTTTGAGATGGAGTTCTGCTCTTGTTGCCCAGGCTGAAGTGCAATGGCGCAATCTTGGCTCACGACAACCTCTGTCTCCCAGGTCCAAGCTATTCTCCTGCCTCAGCCTCCCGAGTAGCTGGGATTACAGGCATGCGCCACCAGTCTGGCTAATTTTGTATTTTTAGTAGAGACGGGGTTTCTCCATGTTGGTCAGGCTGATCTTGAACTCCCGACCTCAGGTGATCCACCCGCCTCAGCCTCCCAAAGTGCTGGGATTACAGGCCTGAGCCACGGCGCCCAGCACAACTCCTCTGTATTTACTCACTTTTTGTGTACTAGATGTCTCCTATTCTGAAAGAAATGCACATGAAATTTCCCACTACAAACACATGTTTGTCTTTTTTGAAAATGCTATTAGAGGTTATTCAGCCAAAATATTTTTGGTGTCTACAAGTTTTTCATACAATTTCTTAAACTATAAAGTATATAATTTCATAATATCCTGTCTAATGTTTCAACCTTGTTTTTCTCCTTTTTTGATGTACATTAACATTGCCACTTTGGGGACAGGTGTGGTGGCTCACGCCTGTAATCCCAACACTTTGGGAGGCCGAGGCAGGCAGATCACCTGAGGTCAGGAGCTCGAGACCAGCCTTGCTGACATGGTGAAACCACATCTCTACTAAAAACACAAAAAATTAGGCGGGTGTGGTGGCACGTGTGTGTAATCCCAGCTACTTGGGAGGCTGAGACATAAGAATCGCTTGAGCCCAAGAGGCAGAGGTTGCAGTGAGCCAAGACCATGCCACTGCACTCCAGCCTGGGAGACAGAGTGAGACTCTGTCTCAAAAAAACAAAAACAAACAAAACAAAACAAAAAACATTGCCACTCTTGCTTTCTCTTTGCTTGTTTATATCTTTACCTTTTCTTTATCACTGCTTTAAGTATTATTTTAGTAAACAACACATGTGAGTTTTGTCTTTTAACTCCACCTGACAGTCTGAGTTTCTTAATAAGCAAATGCAACATGTCCACATACTATACTTAATTTTACCAAATACTATACTTAATTTTACTCCTTCAATCTTATTTTATGTTATTTATTTATTTTACTTTATTGTTTTCTATTATTAACTAAGAGATGTATCAGGCCAGGCACAGTGGCTCACATTTGTAATCCCAACACTTTGGGAGGTCAAAGTGGGTGCATTGCTTAGGCTCAGGAGTTTAAGAGCAGCCTGAGCAACATGACGAAACCCTGTCTCTACAAAAAATACAAAAATTAGCCAGGCATTGTGGTGTATGTCTGTAGTCCCAGCTACTTAGGGGGCTGAGGCTGGAGGATCGCTTGAACCCGGGAGGTCGAGACTATAGTGAGCCATGTTTGCACCACACTGCACTCTAACCTGAGTGACGAAGTGAGACTCTATCTCAAAAAACAAAGAGGTACATAATATTTTTCCTTTTTTACTAGTGGATAGCCTCCCTTTCCACTCCATATCAAACATATTTATCTGTTATAAGAAATTAAGTAACTCATCTACTCGTTCTCCCTACTTCACCTAGCCCCCACTCACCAAAAATAAATAAATAATCTAAAATACTAATACTTCCCCCCCTTTCTATCATACCACATAGACAATACATGTAGAAGACTTAATCACTGGTCAGGCACGATGGCTTATGCCTGTAATCTCAGTACTTTGGGGGGCTGAGGCAGGTGAATTGTTCAAGCTCAAGAGTTCGAAATCATCCTGGGCAACATGGCAAAACCTCGTCTCTACTAAAAATAAAAAAAATTAGTCGAGCATGGTGGCACATCCCAATAGCTGTAGTCTTAGCTACTTGGGAGGCTAAGGTGGGAGGATCACTTGAGCCTGGGAGGTGGAGGTTGCAGTGAGTCAAGATTCCACTACTGCACTCCAGCCTGGGCAACAGAAGGAAACCCTTTCTCAAAAAAAAAAAAAAAAAAAAAAAAGACTTAATCACCCCTACACTGTCTACTCCTATATGATTGCCCCTCCCCCTCACAGACTTCTATTCTAGCTGTAGAGTCTTTACTTAGCACTTTCATCAAATATTCCATTCATTCAATGTCAACATATGTTATTTTCACAGATCTAGCTTCATCTTTTTAACTATTACATAGTTTTCTGCACTATGGTCCATGAATATCTTTTTCACCCTGGGAGATGATATCTTAGCTGATTAGAGATTCTTGGATGATGTAGCCTTTTCCCCTTAATGGTCTACCATCTTTTAGCTTCTAGCATTGAAGATAAGAAGAAAGGTGCATGTAAGATTCTTTTTTCTTGGTTAGTCTAGTTATCTACCAGATTTTACCTAGATATCTACTTTTAGATACTACTACTTTTTGATTATCGAGACTACTAATTCAATCAGAAAAGTGATTCTTTTCCCCTCATATTCAATCCTCCTCTTCTGAGTCCTTGATTTACTCAGAGGGGCCCTGGGATACCTTATGTAGTCCCATGAGTGATGGAGCTATAGCAGTCTCTCCCCTGAGGGCTGCTCTGTAACAACTAACATCTTGTTAGACATCGAGGAAGTGTGTTTGCTCCTTATTTTCCTAGAATGCAAAAGCTAACTCTCTCTCCTACTCTGTAGACGATAAATGACCCCGTCTACCCTCTAGACCCTCAAGACTAAAAGACTGGTCAGCCCACTAGTCTTTTAGCTCTGCTCACACTTTTGAGGGGGCATAACTATACAAAGAGATCAGCAGATCTTCCCCTGTATTATAGGTGGAATGTTTGTGTCCTCTCTCCTCTGTCAAAATTTGTAAGTTAAAACCCCAACCCCCTATGTGACTGTATTTGGTGACAGGGCCTCATAAGGGTGGCTCCTTGATCCAATAGGATTAGTATTCTTATAAAAAGAGACAACAGAGGCGGGGCGCGGTGGCTCATGCCCGTAATCCCAGCACTTTGGAAGGCCGAGGTGGGTGGATCACCTGAGGTCAGGAGCTCACCAGCCTGTCCAACATGGTGAAACCCCGCCTCTACTAAAAATATAAAGAAGTAGCCAGGTGTGGTGGCGGGCACCTGTAATCCCAGCTACTCGGGAGGCTGAGGCAGGAGAATCGCTTGAACCCAGGAGGCGGAGGTTGCAGTGAGCTGAGATTACGCCACCACACTCCAGCCTGGGCAATAGAGCGAGACTCCATTTCAAAAAAAAAAAAAAAAGACAAGGAGTCAAGAGAAAGTTCACTGCCAACTCTCCTCACCAAGCCAGGAAGAGAGCCCTCACCAGAAACCCACCAAGCTAGAACTTGATCTAGGACTTATAATCTCTACAACTTTGAGAAAAGATGCTCAATATCATTAGTTGTCAGGGTAATGCAAATCAAAACCACAGTAAAATACCACTTCACACCCATTAGGATGGCTACTATCTAAGTAAATAAATATATAAATAATTAAGAAGTGTTGGCAAGGATATGGAGAAACCTTGCACATTGCTGGGGAATGTAAAATGGTATAGTCATTGTGGAAAGCAACATGATGGTTCCTCACCATATTAAACATAGAATTACCATACGCTGCAGCAATTCTACTTTTAGGTATTCTAGGTATATGCCCAAAAGAATTGAAAGCAGAGACACAAACAGACATTTGTAGAACCATGTTCATAGCAGCATTATTCACAACAGCCAAAACGCAGAAACAACTCAAATGCCCACCAACACATGAATAAACAAAATATGGTATATGGTATATACATACAATGGAATACTGTTTAGCCTTAAAGAGAAAGGAAATTCTGATACATGCTACAAAACATGGCTGAATCTTTTTTTTCCCCCCCCCCGAGACGGAGTCTTAATCTGTCACCCAGTCTTGAGTGCAGAGGCACAATCTCAGCTCACTGCAACCTCCGCCTGCCTGGTTCAAGCAATTCTCCTGCCTCAGCCTCCTGAGTAGCTAGGATTACAGGCACATGTCACCATGCCTAGCTAATTTTTGTATTCTTAGTAGAGACAGGGTTTCACCATGTTGGCCAGGCTGGTCTCGAACTCTTGACCTTGTGATCCGCCCACCTCGGCTTCCCAAAGTGCTGGGATTACAGGCATGAGCCACCGCACCCGGCCAACATGGATGAATCTTGAAAACGTTATGGTAAGTGAAATAAACGAGACAGGAAAGACAAACATTGCTTGATTCCACTTATATGAGGTACCTACAATAGGCAAATTCATAGAGACAAAAAGTAGAATAGTAGTTAACAGGAGCTAGGCAGAATGGGGAATGGGAAGTTAAATTGTTTAATGAGTACAGAGTTTCTATTAGGAATGATAAAATACTGGAGATGGACACTGCTATGTACAATGATGTAAATATACTTAATGCCACTGAAAAATTGCACACTTAAAAATGGTTAAGATGGCTGGGCACAGTGGCTCACGCCTGTATTCCCAGCACTTTGGAGGCCAAGGCGGGTGGATAACTTGAGATCAGGAGTTCGAGACCAGCCTGGCCAACATGGTGAAACCCCATTCTCTACCAAAAATACAAAAATTAGTCGGATGTGGTGGCACGTGCCTGTGATCCCAGCAACTCGGGAGGCTGAGGCATGAGAATTGCTTGAACCCAGGAGGAAGGGGTTGCAGTGAGCTGATATCATGCCACTTCACTCCAGCCTGGACAACAGAGTGAGACTCTGTCTCAAACAAACAAACAAACAAAAAAAGATTAAGATGGTAACTCTTATGTTATATATTAGACATTTTGCCACAATAAAAACTATTTTTAGAAAGTTAAGGAAGTCAGCTGGGCACAGTGGTTCACATCTGTAAGTCTAGCACTTAGGGAGGCTAGGAAGGAGTTCAAGACCAGCTTGGGCAACAAAACAAGACCCCATCTCTACAAAATAGCCAGGCATGGAGGCACGCACCTGTAGTCCTAGCTACTTGGGAGGTTGAGGCAGGAGGATCACTTGAGCCCAGGCATTTGAGGCTGCAGTGAACTACGGTCACGCCACTGCACTCCAGCCTGGGCAAGACAGCAAGACCTTGTCTTGAAAAAAAAAATAAGGAACTCAGAGAACAAAAGCAAGGAAACAAGTAGAGTCTTTATGTTTTACTATCTGACCTGACTAATAAGTCTTTTCTTTTTTTTTTTGAGATGGAGTCTTGCTCTGTCATCCAGGCTGGAGTGAGTGGTGCGATCTCGGCTCACTGCAACCTCCGCTTCCCTGGTTCAAGCAATTCTTGTGCCTCAGCCTCCCACAGTAGCTGCGATTACAGGTGCTCGCCATCACACCTGACTAATTTTTGTATTTTTAGTAGAGACGGGGTTTTGCCATGTTGGCCAGGCTGGTTTTAAACTCCTGACCTCAGGTGATCTGCCCACCTCGGCCTCCCAAAGTGCTGGGATTACAGGTGTGAGTCACTGCCCCCGGCCCAACATGACTAATACGTCTTAAATGCCCCTATAATTGGCTACAAGTCCTCTACTCACAATAGGCAGCAGATCTACTCTGAAGTATAAAGAGTAATTCTTTTTTGAGACAGGGTGTCACTCTGTCACCTAGGCTGGAGTGCAGTGGCGCGATCTCAGCTCACTGCAACTTCCACCTCCCAGGTTCAAGCGATCCTCCCACCTCAGCCTACCGAGTAGCTGGGACTACAAGCACGTGCCACCACACCCAGCTGATTTTTGTATTTTTTGTAGAGATGGGATTTCGCCATGTTGCCCAGGTTGGTCTCAAACTCCTGACCTCAAGTGATCCACCTGCCTTAGCCTCCCAAAGTGCTAGGATTATAGGCATGAGTCACCGTACCTGGCCAGAATAATGAATACACTTTGATGCCTTCTGATTAAATTAGCAGAATGCCAAGTCTTTCATGTGCCAGACTAAACTACCCTACTTCATCCTTTGATTCTACAGATTGAAAGTAGTCAGCATTAGGAATAAACAACTTTACAAAATTACAACTGTTTTCCCAGATATACTGCTGGAGGTGAAATCTACTAAAAATGTAGAGCCAAGATCTTCAAAACTCCACTTTAGATTTAGCAAGGGGAAAGTAAACCTGTTAAAGTAGCACCAAAATCCAGAGAGAAATACTTAGAGCTTTCAGCTACCACAGTAACATCCTTTAAACACACATACCCCTACGTGCATTGTTGTATTAATGACAACCACTTTGGTAGAGAAACTTTCACACATCATCAATAAGAATTCTTACACAAGAAAGGAATGATGAGCCACAAAAGACAAACTAGAGAACAGCACTAGCTAATGAAGGTGACATAGTCAAATGCCAGGAAAATTCTAGTCTATGAAAATGATCCCTAAATCTTGCTGTCTCAAGGTAAGGACACCAAGAAGAAAGCATCAAATATCAATTTTATATCAAATATCAGTGTTATAAATGTTCATTTACATGGCTGGTAAATAGGAGTCAAATATAAATTTATCAAATAGATTTCAACTACTCCAGACTACTTTAAAAAGAAATATTATCCTTTTATAAATGCTAACTAAACATTCAATCTATTATAACATATGGAATGCTAAAAATGTACACAATACCTTTCCTGAGACATGGCACAATACCAGTATGACCAACCTGCATATATATTTATTCAAGATAAGAAGCATTTCATTTCCAAAAAGTAAACTATGTCCTTATCAGCTATGTCTCTTAATGCAAACACCAACAATGCTCTACAGAACCAAGTCAGAGGCTACATGGATCTGTTTCTGCAAATGTGAAAGGAGAAATTATTAACAATGATACAAAATCTGTACTACAAAATAACCTAATCAAGTAAGGATGAATATTACAAAGGCTTCAAAATGATGCTTAGCTTATAAAGCACTCTATCAATGAATTATTTTTTTCTTTTCAGAGAGACAGGGTCTCACTCTGTGTTGCCCAGGCTGGAGTGCAGTGGCACGATCATAGTTCACTGCAGCCCTGAACTCCTGGGCTCACATGATCCTCTTGCCTCACTCTCCCAAATACCCAAGACACTACTGGGACATGCCACTATGCCTATGCTCAGCTTTTTTTTTTTTTTCTTTTTGTGGAGATGAGGTCTTGCTATGTTGACCAGGCTGGTCTTGAATTCCCATCCTCAAGCTATTCTCCTGCCTCAGCTCGAACATTCTTGATAAACATGAGGTTGCTCAGTATTTTAACACTACCATTTATTGAACACTAAAATGTGTTACATTCTTTCCAAGTATTCTCTCTAATCGTCAATGTTTTCTTTTCTTTTCTTTTCTTTCTTTTTTTTTTTTTTTTTTTTTGACATGGAGTCTTGCTCTGTGGCCCAGGCTGGAGTGCAATGGCATTATCTGGGCTCCCTGCAACCTCTACCTCTTGGGTTCAAGCAATTCTCCTGCCTCAGCCTTCTGAGTAGCTGGGATTACAGGAACGCGCCACCATGCCCCGCTAATTTTTGTATTTTTCGTAGAGCAGGAGGTTCGCCATGTTGGCCAGGCTGGTCTCTAATGCCTGACCTCAGGTGATCCACCCACCTCGGCCTCCCACAGTGCTGGGATTACAGGCGTGAGCCACCGTGCCCAGTCAATGTTTTATTTCTTAAACTGGGCAGTAGGTACACAGTTTCCATTACGTTACTCTTTATTCTTTTTGGTACATCCAAAGTATTTATCATATTTTTCTTTAAAAGAAAAGTAAAAAATTAAGACTCCAGTTAAGCTATCTGGCTTACCCAAGGTAACTAACTGGCACAGGCAACACTGGAACCCCGTACGTTGAATTCTGAATCCGAAGCACTTTCTAGTTCACTACTCTGCCTCTCAGAAATGGCAGTCATAGCAATGAGTGCAGATATCTCATTCACAAACCACTTTCCATGGAGAGATGGTGTAGTACCCCAGAACTCATGCTAAGAAATAAACAGACACTGAGGATAATGATAATTTGTAAATGGTGACATCAACGTATCAATTAAGAAATCACGGTATAATAGTCATAATCTGGCAATATTACCATACTAAAACTTTGAGATAGCAATGGTATTAATACCTAAAGAAAAGTGCTTGGCTGGGTACGGTGGCTCACACTTGTAATCCCAACACTTTGGGAGGCTGAGGCAGGTGGATCATCTGAGGTCAGGAGTTCGAGACCAGCCTGGCCAACATGGTAAAATCCCATCTCTACTAAAAATACAAAAATTAGCTGGGCGTGGCGGCACATGCCTATAATCCCAGCTACTCGGGAGGCTGAGGCAGGAGATTTGCTTGACCTGGGAGGCAGAGGTTGCAGTGAGCCGAAATCACGCCATTGCACTCCAGCCTGAGTGACAGAGCAAGACTCCATCTCAACAAAAAACAAAAAGAAAAAAGAAAATTGCTCACAAATGGTAGTCAAGATAATAAATCAAAAGGCAATAAACCATGCACAGAACCAGGTTCACTTATCTTCCAGAACTGCTGATCAAAGATGTCCTCGTCCAATCAGAATGTGAGCATTCGGTTCATTTGGTCAGGCTCTTGCCTTAGCAGGAGGACATACAGGAACATCTAGATCCTTTGTTCCGACTCTATAAGCACCAAGCCAGCTTCTGATTATAATTTAGCTCCCCATGTATCTAGCCTAAAGACTACATAGAACATTTTACCTAACAACTATATTTCTCATTTTAAAATAATAAACTTGCGTCCTAGATTTAGGAGCTGGAGTGAACATAAGTCAGTCTTCCCAACCTCTGGACACTGACAAAAGGTGAAGGCCAGATACTGAACCATAACAATCTAATCATGAAACTATTCCTCAGGTGCCCTTCAATGACACCATTAACGGACATCCCTTGAGTTTCAGCAGTTCAAAGTTAAGAATCTTATTTTAAACAGGATCCATTTAAGAAATCATTTGTTCTAAAATGGTTAAAGACATAAAAGAATGATCTGCCCAAGTAACTAGTGAGTAGGAAATTATTCAATCATCTATGCAAATGTTTTATATATATACACATAATACACACACACACACACACACACATATATCATGGATGGAATATAAATCCTGACTCTGCTCCATTGGAAAAATTGCTTAATATATCTAAATTTCAGTTCCACCATCTGAAAACTAATAATCCTTATCTCATATACCTATTCTAAGGATTAAATAAAATATTCAAATTAAGTACCAGTATAAATGTTCCATTAATGTTACTTTTGATAAATGGAAAATATATGATAGCTGCTATTACTAACTATATCAAATACTTCAACCATAAATTCTCCTATTGTTGGGTTTCCAAAAACTTAACAGGTATACTGGGGAGAAATCACATAAAACTAACAGGTAATGCCAATTAATAAATGCAGAAGGAATGTGAGGAAAAAAATCATTAGAACACTACAGTTATAATGATGACATGCAAGATACACCAATGGATGCTAAAATCAGTGGGCAAAAGTTTAAAAGAAAACAGTATATTTGCATAGTCTCAAAGATCTACCCCCAAGATATTTACTAATATACAACAGGAAAAATAGTAACTTTATAGTAGAGAAAGCCTGGCAGATATCACCTTAACCAAGTGATCAAGATTATTATCACCAGTAATACAAAACAACACCATGTACCCCCAGTTATGATGCACCGAGGATGGTGCATCACTTCTGTGGTATTCCTGCCAAAAATGCATAGTCTAAATCTAATCATGAGAAAACATAAGACAAAGTCAAATTAAAGGGCAATCTAAAAAACAACTAAGGGCCAAGCAAGGTGGCTCACACCTGTAATCCCAGCACTTTGGAAGGCCGAGGCAGGAGGACTGCTTGAGGCCAGGAGTTAGAGATCAGCCTGTTCAGCACAGCAAGACCCCATCTCTACCAAAAATAAAAATACAAGATATTAACATAAAGGGAGTCTGGGTGATGGGTATACAGGAAGTTTCTATACTCTTTTTGCAACTCTTCTGTGAGTAGAAAATATATCAAAATAAAAAGTTTTTAAAAAAGAAAACTATGTAATAAAGGAGTGATATCCCTGTTGCCCCCTACTCTCAACCCTACCATTGCCTTTAAACAAACCTATATTAAACAGCCCTTTCATCATTTCACTAACTACAATTTCTAAGCCTTCTTATAACTATAAACTCTTTCTACTGTAAGCTTTGTGAAAATGAGGCCTGTGTCTGCTTTTTATCCCCATTATGTACCTAGCATTTGGCATGTGTCTGGCACATTGCAGGTACTATTTATTTGTTGAATGAATGAACAAATGGCAGCTACAGTCTATTGTATTCATTTCCTATTGCTACTGTAACAAACTACAACAAACATAGTGGCTTAAAACAGAAATGTATTATCCGCTAGTTGTAGGGATCAAGAAATCCAAATTGAGTCTCTCTAGACTAAAATCAAGGTATCAGGAGGGCTGCATTCCTTCTGAAGGCTCTAGAGAAGAATGTTTCCTTACCTTTTCCAGCTTCAGGAGACTGTCCACATTCGTTGGGTCATTGTCAGCAACTGCATCACTCCAGCCTCTGCTTCCATCGTCATATCTCCTCCTCTGACTATGGCCATTCTGCCTCCCTCTTATAAGGACCCTTGTGATTACACTGGGTCTACCCAGATAATCCAGGGTAGTCTTCCAATCCCCAGATCTTTAAGTTAATCACATCTTCAAAGTTCTTTTTGTAATGTAAGATGACATATTCACAGGTTCCAGGGATTAGGACATGGACATCTTTGGGGGGCTATTTTCAGCTTACCACTTGTATCAATTTTTTAAATCTATCAAGCAAATAATTAGCTCCAAACAAACTCACTCAACTAACCAGGGAAATTAATGCTTTTTCCCAGACAAAGACTATCTCCTGCTACTCCCACCCTTTGTCATTTTGTAAAAGCATTTGCCTTTGGTTTGTATTTAATAAAGTCCATGACTAGTTTTTAAACAGAGATGAGAACATGTATATTTAAGCAAGCTCTATCCCTCCTCCCTTCAATGTAATCACGCTTTGTCCATGAGTGAATTCTACTTTTAGGGCTGGATCTGATGAAGAGAGTGGGAAATCAAACTGAATCAGACTATTTGGCATGTGCCTATAATGTAATGAAGTACTTTGTTACACGGCTAAAAGGGAATCCAGAAACATTTCCAAGAGGGTCATAAAAATATTTTGGGAGCAAAATTAAGTGTCCCAGCACGAATACTGTAAACAACTATATTCAGGAACAGAAATTCTAGCATCTATTTTTTAAATTACTTTTTCCTTTATTGGAAATTCAACTGTTTTCATATCTAATTCTAATTTCACAATCAAATGTAATAGGGCTGATGTCTCAAAATATAGTTTTCCCCAAAGTATACTTAGATGATGAATGAAAATAAAATAGAAGTAAGTTCTTCCACAATTTTGATAGATGCTTCAGGTGTGGAAGTATGGATTTTTAAGCTGTTACTTCCACTGCATTGCTTTGAGTATATTCATTATTATAATGAAAGTATAGTAGAATGCTCACTCAACATGTCAACCTGCTATACTCTATTGTGCCATTTTTTTCCTTTTGGTATTTCTTTTCAGTGTCATGTTTGGTTCGGTTCACAGACTATAGCTCAAGTTGTTAGATATCTAAGTGCTATTCAAAGGTCTGTTTACCCTCCAAAGTACACAATCACCTATCTGACCACAGAGTGAGGCTTATTACAAGCACACTCAAATACATTTTAGAAAAAGTCAATAAAACGTATTTCAGATATCTATGATGTTTCTATATTTAGAAAAAAGTTCCACTGGCTGGGCGTTGTGGCTCACGCCTGTAATCCCAGCACTTTGGAAGGCCGAGACGGGTGGATCACCTGAAGTCAGAAGTTCAAGACTAGCCTGGCCAACATGGTGAAACCCAGTCTCTACTAAAAACACAAAAATCAGCTGGACACGGTAGCACATGCCTGTAATCCTAGCTACTCAGGAGGCTGAGGCAGGAGAATCGCTTGAACCCGGGAGGCGGAGGTTGCAGTGAGCCAAGATCATGCCATTGCACTCCAGCCTGGGCAACAGAGTGAGACTCCCTCTCAAAAAAAAAAAAAAAAGGGAAATAGTTCCATTATATGAAGAAAACAAACGATAAATACACTGGTGTAAGTATTTTCCAACTCATCATAGAGCAAAAACTGGTTGTATTTCCATGTGTAAAAGCTAAGTGATGTTAATTTTCAAACTGTTAGTGGAGGAAGACACTATTACAAACTCCTGTGATTGATTCTTTCTGAGAGTTGCTAAACTGGTCTTTCAGTAACATGTGACCAAGTATTTCAACATCATAAACTAAAATACAGTCTTCTAAATAGCACTTATGACTGATAGCCCTCACTCACAGTAATTTACTAATTTATCAAGTAAATTACCAAGTAATTTACCAAAGTTTTTACAAAGAACAATAGGTCAAAGTCTTTCCATTAATTTTTGTTTGTTTGATTTCTTATTTTTATTTTTGAGATGGAGTCTCGCTCTGTCGCCCAGGCTAGAGTGCAGTGGCGCAATCTCGGCTCACTGCAAACTCCACCTCCTGGGTTCACGCCATTCTCCTGCCTCAGCCTCCCGAGCAGGTGGGGCTATAGGCGCCCGCCACTACACCTGGCTAGTTTTTTGTATTTTTAGTAGAGATGGGATTTCACCGTGTTAGCCAAGATGGTCTTGATCTCCTGACCTCGTGATCCGCCTGCCTCGGCCTCCCAAAGTGCTGGTATTACAGGCGTGAGCCACCGCGCCAGGGCCCATTAATGTATTTTTTAAATCAAGTTATGGGGGCCAGGTACAGTGGCTCATGCCTGTAATCCTGGTGTTTTTGGAGGCCAAGGCAGGAGGATCACTTGAATCCAGGAGTTCAAGACTAGCCTGAGCAACATAGTAAAACGCCATCTCTACAAAAATTAGACTGGGTGCAGTGGCTCATGCCTGTAATTCCAGCACTTTGGGAGGCCAAGGCAGGAGAATCACTTGAGCCCAGGAGTTTGAGACCAGCCCGAGCAACATAGCGAGACCCTGCCTCTAAAAAAATAATAATAAAATTAAAATGAAAGAAATTATAGCTGGGTGCAGTGGCTCACACCCATAATCCCGTACTTTGAGAGGCTGAGGCAGGCAGAGATCACTTGAGGTCAGGAGTTTTAGACCAGCCTGGCCAACATGGTGAAACCCTGTCTCTACTAAAAATACAAAACTGAGGCCGGGTACAGTGGCTCACGCCTGTAATCCCAGCACTTTGGGAGGCCAAGGCAGGCAGATCACGAGCTCAGGAGATTGAGAACATCCTGGCTAATGCAGTGAAACCCCGTCTCTACTAAAAATACAAAAAATGAACTAGGTGTGGTGGCAGTCGCCTATAGTCCCGCTACTGGGGAGGCTGAGGCACGATAATCACTTGAACCCAGGAGGCAGAGGTTGCAGTGAGTCAAGATCGCACCACTGCACTCCAGCCTGATGACAGAACAAGACTCCGTCTCCCAAAAAAATTAGCTGGGCGTGGTGGTGTGCACCTGTAATCCCAGCTACTCGGGAGGCTGTGACAGGAGAATTGCTTGAACCCAGGAGGTGGAGGTTGCAGTGAGCCGAGACCATGCCACTAGGAAATCTGAGGGGGGAAGATTGCTAGAGCCTAGGAGTTTGAGGTTGCAGTGAGCTACGACATGCCATTGCATCCCAGCCTCGGCAACAGAGCAAGACCTTATCTCTTAAAAAAATCATGCTATATAAACCATAAAATATGAAAAACTTGAAGTGCAGGTGTTTATAGCCAAATCCTAAATCTGAGAGTTTGTTTTCAACATCCTCAAAGTCAAATATCAGCAGTAAAATTTATCACTCCCAGTTCTTTGCAGCACCATAAGGTCAATGTATTCTAAACAAATGGAGTGGGGCTGTTAAGAATTATTACACAATTTGCCTTTGCTTTGTTGGTGATAAAAAAGACAGAATTAGGTTGGGCATAGTGGCTCATGTCTATAATCTCAGCACTCTGAGAGGCAGAGACAGGAGGACCTCTAGAAGCCAGGAGTTCGAGACCAGCCTGGACAACATAATGAGACTGTCTCTACAAAAAGCAAACAAACAGAATTATTTCACAAGACTCAAATATCTACAATGGGGAAGAAGGGAATGCCATCAAGAGAAAAAGGTATTAAAACCTATTGTTGAGCTATAAATTTCAAATCAAACATGCAAAAATAAAATTTTAAAAAAAGAAAAGTACCAGGTACAGTGGCTTGTGCCTGTAGTCCCAGCTACTTGGTTGGCCAAGGCAGGAGGATCACTTGAACCCAGGACTTGAAGACCAATCTGGGAGACAGAGTGAGACTCTGTCTCTAAAAATAAAAAGGCCAGGTGGTGGTGGTTCACGCCTGTAATCCCAGCACTTTGGGAGGCCAAGATGGGCGGATCACTTGAGGCCAGCCTGGGCAACATGGCAAAACCTCGTCTCTACAAAAAATACAAAAATTAGCCAGGCATGGTGACACATATCTGTGGTCCCAGCTACTAGGGAGGCTGAGGTGGGAGAATCAATGAAGCCCACAAGGTCAAGGCTACAGTAAGCTGTGATCATACCACTACACTCCAGCCTGGGTGACAGAGTGAGAACCTGTCTCAAAAAATAAAAAAGAAAAAAAAAGAAAAGAATTACCTAACATTAGGGGAGAAAACTAAGCAAGAGGTAGTGTCAATGCTATGGTTTACACATTTTAATAATGTGAATAAATAGAACATATATCAAATTGATAAGACAAAAGTATGGACATATCAATTATATATACATATTATAAATACAATCTCACACACACATATAAAAAAACGAATAAAAAAGAATCTAGAATAATTTAGACATTTAAACTGCTCACTGGGGTCTTTTTCTACAGAATTGTTTAATTATATAATAAATAAGACTATAGAAGAAGAATGAGAAATTGTACATTACGAATGGCATTGTACTCAGGAAGCAATTCAAAGATGATGCCCCTTATTCTCCTGGGATTATAAATAAGCTAGTTTTTCTTAATTTCAAACATGCAGGCTGGGCACGGTGGCTCATGCCTGTAATCCCAGCACTTTGGGAGGCTAAGGCATCTCTACAAAATATTTCAAAAATAAAAAAAAAAAAAATAGCTGGGGGTGGTGGCCTATGCCTGTAGTCCTGGCTATTCGGGAGGATCCTTTGAGCCCAGGCGTTCGAGGTTACAGTGAGCTATGATCACGCCACTGTACTCTAGCCTGGATAACAGAGCAAGACTTTGTCTTAAAAAAAAAAATGCAGAAGATGAAGTAATATCCAAAAACTGATTAAATAAGTCCACTAATTTTGACATTCCTTTTATAACAGAAAATTAAAATTGTTGTTCTCTGTGTAAATTAAAATGTACTTTATATATTTATTACATTTCCTCTACATTAGAGATTCTCAAATCTGGCTATGTATCCAATCACCTGGGGAACTTTTTTTTGAGACAGGGTCTCATTCTATCACCCAGGGTGGAGTGCCGTGGGGCACAATCACGACTCACTGCAGCCTCAAACTCTGGGGCTCAAGTGACTCTCTTGCCTCAACCTTCTGAGTAGCTAGGACTATAGGTGAGCACCACCATGCCCGGCACCTTGGGAACTTTTAAACAGTAAGTTCCTGGAGCCCATCGCCTAAAGATTCCAATTTGAGAAGTCTGGACTGGAAGCCAGAAATCAGAATACATGATATAATATAATATAAAGTTAATGTTAGTGTATTAAAGGAATGCCTACTGTGATTCAGCTAGCTGTTGGGTTTGGTCCCATATTTCAAGTGCTTTCCAAACTCTACTTAACTGTGCATACAAATTACTTGGAGGTGTTACTAAAAGTCAGATTCTGATTCAGAAGGTCTGGAATGAGGCCTGGGAATATGCAGTTCTGACAACCTCCCAGGTGATGTCCATGCTGCTGGTCCAGGGACCACACTTCGAGTAGTAAGACCTTATGAGATTTTTAAACCTTTCCACAGGTGAATGATAGAAGTCAGTATCCTACAGCCAGGTGCGGTGGCTCATGCCTGTAATCTCAGCACTTTGGAAGGCCAAGGCGGGCAGGTCACCTGAGGTCAGGAGTTCAAGACCAGCCTGGCCAGTATGTTGAAACCTGCCTCTACTAAAAATATAAAAATTAGCCAGGCATGGTGGTGCATGCCTGTAATCTCAGCTACTTGTGAGGCTGAGGCAAGAGAATCACTTGAACGCAGGAGGCTGGAACCCAGGAGGTTGCAGTGAGCCGAAATTACACCACAGCTCTCAAGCCTGGGCAACAGAGTGAGACTGTCTCAAAAAAAAAAAAAAAAAAAAAAAAAGGAAGTCAGTATTCTAGGCAGTTTCTCCCACTGAAATATTTTCAAGTTTTACCTAAACATCCTTTAACATAACTAGAGTATACAGCTTGCAGAATGATTGACTTATCTTTACTATGTACCCTACTACCAAGTGAATGGAAATTATTTCTCTCATTTACAGATGGTATCACGAAAAGTTGAGGGCTACTGATGTCAGAATGCAGAGATGAAGTTAAAATGTACATAACTTTCAATATTATACACAAGGATGTTCATCATAGCCATGGTTATAATAGTAAAATAGTAGAGAGAAAAACCTCGGCAGGCTACAGTGGCTCATGCCTATAATCCCAGCACTTTGAGAAGCCAAAGCAGAAGGAGCACTTGAGCCCAGTAGTGTGAGACCAGCTTGGGCAAAATAGTAAGACCTCATTTCTACAAAAAATAAAAACACAGCCAGGCATGGTGGCTCACGCCTGTAATCCCAGCACTTTGGGAGGCCGAGGCGGGCAGATCACAAGGTCAGGAGTTCGAGACCAGCCTGGCCAATATGGTGAAACCCCCAACTCTACTAAAAATACAAAAATTAGCCAGGCGTGGTGGCGTGCACCTGTAGTCCCAGCTACTAGGGAGGCTGAGGCAGAATAATCGCTTGAACCTGGGAGGCAGAAGTTGCAGTGAGCCAAGATTGTGCCACTGCACTCTAGCCTGGGCAACAGAGCAAGACTCCGTCTAAAACAAACAAACAAACACACAAACAAAAAACACTATTAGCTGAGTGTGGTGGCACACATCTGTAGTCCCAGCTACTAGGGAGGCTGAGGTGGGAGGATTGCTTGAGCCCAGGAGGTTAAGGCTTCAGTGAGCCAAGACAACGTCACTGCATTCCAGCCTAGATGACAGTGTGAGATTAGATTACATCTCCCCCTGAAAAAAAAGGCCCTACATATCCAACAATAGGGGACTGCTTAAATAACCTAGAAGAACCTTATAATGAAATACTAAGCATCTATTTTTTAAAAATTATGTAGGCCAGGCAAAGTGGCTCACACCTGTAATCCCAGCACTGTGGAGGCCAAGGCAGGCAGATGGCTTGACCCCAGGAGTTTGAGACCAACTGGGGCAACATGGCAAAACCCCATCTCTACTAAAAATACAAAAACAAAATTAGCCAGGAGTGGTGGCACACACCTGTAGTCCCAGCTACTCGAGAGGCTGAGGTGGGAGAACTGCTTCAGCCTGGGAGGCAGAGGTTACAATGAGCCGAGATCATGCCACTGCACTCCAGCCTGGGCAATAGAGTGAGACCCTGTCTCAAAAAATAAAATAAAATAAATTAATAAAATAAATAAAAAATTAAAAATGGGGGGGTGGTAGGAGGGAGAGCATCAGGAAGAACAGCTAATGGATGCTGGGCTAAAAACCTAGGTGATAGGATGATTTATGCAGCAAACCACCATGGCACATGTTTACCTATGTAACAAACTGGTACATTCTGCACATGTACCTCTGAACTTAAAATAAAATTTGGAAATCAAAAAATAAAATTTAAAAAGAAAAACATTATGTAAATATATACTAACAAAAATAAATAAATAAATAAATATACACTTAATGAAAAGACATTCAAGATAAGTGAAAATAAAGATTATAAAATTTTATAGAAAGATATGTATGTGCATATATATGTATACCAAAAAGATGTATATACTAAAACGTTTAAAACATTGTACTCAAAGTACTGGAATTTTAGATGATTCTGATGCTTGCTTGCCTGCATTATCTAATATTTCTACTACAATGTATACCATATAAAATTCTTATAGGGTAAAAAGCAGGTGAGAAGAAAACCAAGCAAACTCCACACATGCACATACGTTTCAAGACCCACTGGAATGGATCTGACTGATAAGTAACTTGCTTTCCAAAGAGTGTTCAAGGGACTCCCTAAATTAGAAGCACTTAGAAAGTTTTAAAAAATTGCAGTCTTGCACCCCAATCCAGATTTATTGAATCAGAATTTGTACCAATGGGACCTAGAGTTTGCATATGAAGCAAATACTGACTCTTATAAACAGTAAAGTTTGGAAATCATGGCATTAAATAAAAAGCTTCCTAGAAATGCAGAAACCTGGACTAAATTCCAACCTATCTGAACAGCAACCTACGGCAAATTCAGAATGAGTGAAATAATGGTGTTTCCACACATATACACTTACTCTCACAGAGACCACTGGAATTTAATCAACAGAAACCTGTTCTTAGCAACTGGCTTTATTCCATCTTAATCTTAAGCATCCCATGTGATCAATAACCATTTCCCATGGGCTGACAGAGGTCACAAAGGTTTTCCTTATATTTGACCCACATCTGTCTAAAACTTCTCATTATAACCCCTTCTATGATGTTCTGTCCCTATTTAGTTCTTCATTAATTAAAAGTACTACATGAACATTTATTATGGAACCAAATATGTAGGCAATTCAATCATTCTCCTGTTGCTTTCATTTCTCCTTTCTAAATACATTCTAGTTGAATAACTTCAATAGATTCTGGTGATTATTTCTTCCAGTGATACTCTCTGAGGTAAACTCAAAGGCTTCATGAGCTTCTATCAGTGAAGGTCCTCAAAGAATCAAGTAAAACCTTTCCTGTTATGAAAAATACCACATGAACCCCTAAGATTTTGATGAAAGAAAAAGAGAAAAGCTATATGCCACACTGAATGTATTTCCCTATCAAGTACTTAGTATAATAATCAACTCATAAGTCATATATTTATGAAAAGTTTTCAAAAGGAGACATTAAGAGTTTGGGGACTTTCCTAAAGCTAACAAATTAAAACAATTTTTCCAAAAGAAAGTCATGATAGGCTGGGAGCCATGACTCACGCATGTAATCCCAACACTTCGGGAGGCCGAGGCGGGAGGATCACCTGAGGTCAGGAGTTCAAGACCAGCCTGCTCAACATGGTGAAACCCTGTCTCTACTAAAAAACCAAAAAATCAGTGGGGCATATTGGCACACGCCCGTAATCCCAGCTATTTGGGAGGCTGAGGCGGCGGAGGTTGCAGTGAGCTGAGATTGCGCCACTGCACTCCAGCCTGGGTGACAGATCAAGATTCCGCCTCAAAAAAAAAAAAAGAAAAGAAAAAAGAAAGAAAGCCATGATAGATTTTTTTCTTCCCCTTTAAAACAGAAAAGAAAACAACAGGAGGAAAAAAAAGTTTGGAGTGAGCTCCTAAGAGGACATAGGAAAGGACCATAATTTCTAGGATGTGGAGGACAAGCCCTTCATTTTATTTTAATCCATGATACATTTTAATCATGGATCACACAGAAGGCCAGGCCAGCTAAAACTTGAATTTGTTATAACCAAGAAGATTATATACCTACCTGCAGCTCACACCAAGCAACCTCAACCCATGTTTCAGTGTCCAGTCCTTTATATACTGTTTTAAATGCTCCTCTTCCTAGTTCTATGTCAAATTTCAGGAATCTGCCACTAGGAGAAGTAGCTACAGCCTTCATTTCTGCTTCTTCTTCCATTTCCTTTTCATTTTTCTCCTTGAAACAATCTTTTGAGATTTCCGAGGTTGACTTTGAACACTGTTCATATTTAACTTCTTGTCCACCTCTCAGCACATTTGAAGGAAGTTTATCTACTCTTGGAATATTCGTTGCAGCCTTAATTCTCTCATCTTTGGGGGATGATTCGGCAACTTTGTCATCTTCCGTCATTTCAACACTCTTTCGGAAAAATCTCTTCCTTTCTACAGTTTCCCCAGAAGCAGAGAAGGTGCTGTTTTTCTCCTTTAGTCTAGCTTCTACTGTCAAAGTTGCAGCAACCTGGGGAACTCTGTTTTCAAATGAAATTCCATCAGGTTTCTCAGAATCTTCTGTGCTGGCTGGATCCCCTGAATCAGTGGCCATTGTAATTAAAGTTGGCACTAAAATTTTTCCTGTTTCTACTCTTCAGTCCAGTTACATCTCAGGTATCAGAATTATCAGAATGGACTTCCTTTTGCGTGGTCATGTATTTCCATGGCAACCTGAAGGAGGGGAAAGGATATTTTAAAATCACCCTACAAAGGAAATCATTAAGGAGAAAACAAATCACCTGATTTTTTAATCCCTTTTTCCTTAATAAGAAGTTTATTCTTTTTTCTGTCCAATCTTAGGAACCAGCAGACTCTAGGGACTGTGTCTTATCTTGTTTACCATTAGTCCTCAGTGCCTAGCAGACTACTTAGTATATGGCTCAATCTGTCTTCATATTGCATGAATATTGGTTAGAAACCTAGTTCTCAGCTCCATCTGTCAATCCATCAAACTCAAAACGAGTACCCAAACCCTAAGTTCACTTAGCCACAATGTGACAAACACAACAAGTAAAACAACCACATGGTTTCTAGGTGGTTTTTGTCTAAAATTCTGGAATTCATCAATAGTAGTTTCTTTTACTGTACTAAAATATACATATTGTCAAATTTACCATTTTAACCATTTTTCAGTATATAATTCAGTGGTGTTAAGTACATTCACAGTGTTCTGTAATCATCACTACTATCCACGCCCAGAGCTTTTTAATCATCCCAAATTGAAACTCTGTACCCATTAAACAATGATTCCCTATCAGCCCTCACCCACCCCTGGTAACTTCTATTCTACTTTCTGTCTCTATGAATTTGCTTATTCTAGGTAATTCATATAAATGGAATCAGACAACATTTGTCCTTTTGTGTCTGGCTTATTTCACTTAGTATAATATTTTCAAAGTCCACTGATGTTGTAGCGTGTATCAGAATTTCATTCCTTTTTAAGGCTGAATAATACTCCATCATATATTATAGACCACATTTTGTTCATCCCATTCATCTGCCAATGGATTGGATTGTTTCCACCTTTTGACTATTGTGAATGTTGCTGCTGTAAACATCCAACAGTAATTTGAAATAATGCAAATATTTATAAGCTTGCCTTCAGATTTTAACAGAAACTATTGTCAAATATTAATATACTATCCTAAAACAATAGCAAGAAAGACTCAAAACCATGTATTCTTTTAAATTAGCAATTCTACTTATAGGAACTTGCCTTAGAAAATAGTCAAGAATCCGTGCAAAGATTTAACTATAAAGATGTTCATTCTAGCACTTATGGAAAAAACTAAACATAAGCCTAATTGGTGTTTAATTAAGTATCTCAAAATGAGGTAAGCCACAGCATTAAAAATAACACTGTAGGTTGGGTGCGGTGGCTCACACCTGTAATCCCAGCACTTTGGGAGGCCGAGGCGGGCGGATCACTTGAGGTCAGGAGTTTGAGACCAAACCAGCCTGGTTTAGTGAAACCCTGACTCTACTAAAAACACACAAAAAAATTAGCAGGGTGTGGTGGCGGGCGCCTGTAATCCCAGCTACTCAAGAGACTGAAGCAGGAGAATCACTCGAACCCGGAAGGCTGAGGTTGCGCCACTGCACTCCAGCCTGGGCGACAGAGACTCTGTCTCAAAAAACAAAACAACAACAACAAAACACTGTAGTCTTCAGTGAGATAAAAGATGTTCCCTATATATTATATGGTTAAATGTAAAAAGGAATACATGCAAGCTTACAGAGGTAACTCTGAAATTATGGATTTTTCTTTCTGCTTTTTGGTATTTTCTAAAACTTTGCACAATAAACATGTGAAAATATGTGGGGGAAAGTTTTTCAAGTGAGTGGTCAAACCACCAATAAGAAAATGCTTCCCTTCTCACCACAATCACACACCGCAAAGTTAAGCCTGTATACTTCTTACTATGTTAGGCACCTCGAAGGGCACAGTTTGTCACAAAGATTTGTTAAGAATTATGTCAAACCAAAAATGCACAGAAATATAAAATTTGAAAAACTGAAGGAAAAAAATCCTGAACTAAAATAAACAAAATAAAAATAAAAATAAACAAAATAGAGACAAATACTCCAAGTTGTTCTACACATTCAACTCACTTCATCAAAATTCCAGCTGGTTTCTTTGTGGAAAACATCAAGCTAATCCTAAAATGCATATAGAATTTCAAGGGACCCATAATAATTAAAGCTTATACAATCTTGAAAAAGAACAAATTTGGAGGATCCATACTTTTTGATTCAAAAACCTACTACAAAGGTACAGTATTAAGACAGTATAGTCCTGGCATAAGAATAGATGTATAGATAAATGGAATAAAAATTGAGTTCAGAAATAAAGCCATATTATTTATGGTTAATTGATTTTCAACCAGAATGGCGGTGGGCAGTGGCTCACGCCTGCAATCCTAGCACTTTGGGAGGCCAAGGTGGGAGCTCAGGAGTCCGAGACCATCCTGGGCAACATGCTGAGACCCCGTCTCTATAAAATACAAAACATTAGCCAGGCGTGATGGCAGGTGCCTGTAGTCCCAGCTACTCGGGAGGCTGAGGCAGAAGAATCACTTGAACCTGGGCAGTGAAAGCTGTGAATCACTTAAACCTGGTAGGTGGAGGGTGCAGTGAGCCGAGATCTCACCACTGCACTCCAGCCTAGGTGACAGAGTGAGACTCTGTCTCACCCCGGCCCCACCCTCCCTACCCCCCAAAAAAACCCACAAGGTTGCCAAGAAAATTCAATGGGGGAAAGAATAGTTTTTCCAACAAATGGTGCTGGGACAACTGGATATCCACATGCAAAAGAATGAAGTCAGATCCTTTAGTAAGTTTTTCTGGGAAAAAAAAAAAAAAAGGCTGAGTTGAGTCTCAAAGAAAGATAATTAGCTGTTGTTTCCTGGCTTTTTAATGATTGCCATTGGAGAAATAGGAACACTTTTACACTGTTGGTGGGACTGTAAACTAGTTCAACCATTGTGGAAAACAGTGTGGCGATTCCTCAAGGATCTAGAACTAGAAATACCATTTGACCCAGCCATCCCATTACTGGGGATATACCCAAAGGATTATAAGTCATGCTGCTATAAAGACACATGCACACGTATGTTTATTGCGGCACTATTCACAATAGCAAAGACTTGGAATCAACCCAAATGTCCATCAGTGACAGACTGGATTAAGAAAATGTGGCACATATACACCATGGAATACTATGAAGCCATAAAAAAGGATGAATTCGTGTCCTTTGTAGGGACATGGATGCAGTTGGAAACAGTCATTCTCAGCAAACTATCGCAAGAACAGAAAACCAAACACCGCATGTTCTCACTCATAGGTGGGAATTGAACAATGAGATCACTTGGACACAGGAAGGGGAACATCACACATCGTGGCCTATTGCGGGGAGGGGAGATGGGGAGGGATAGCATTAGGAGATATACCTAATGTAAAAGATGAGCTAATGGGTGGAGCACACCAACATGCACATGTATACATATGTAACAAACCTGCACGTTGTGCACACGTACCCTAGAACTTAAAGTGTAATAAAAAAAAGAAAGAAAGATAATTAGCTGATCCAGGCAGAGAGAAAATCACAAGCAAAGGCATTAAACAGTATGGAGTTTAAACTGTTTAAACGAGCAGTTGTTTACATGCATATTAGAAGAAGCAGGCAGATGAGGGCAGAGAGGCAGAGAGACACCAAGGACTTCTATGCCATACAATGTAAAACAAGGAGACCCATTAAAAAGCTACTGCAACAATCCAGAAGAGATGATGAGGTTTGAATGAAAATAGTGGCTGGAGGGATAGGTTCCAGACACATTAAGGAACTACTAAATGCAAGAAAATCTACTGTCTGAATGAATATGGCTGTGAGGGAAAAGAAAGAGTCTTATGGTGACTCACAGAAATTTGCCAGCCAGATGACATTACTAGGACATATCTATGTCAATACCAAACCTAAGAATTGAACTCATGAAAGTCTCTATGAGGTTACACTGTCAAATCAATATACTTCCAAAGTCACTTAATAAGACTAGTGTTGCATGCAAGTAAAAAAAGACAACTAGTTTAACTCTTTATTTTGAAATAATTTTTGACTTGGGAAAAAAAAAAAACCTACAACAGCATAAAAAGAATCCAGTATTCACCGACGTTCCCCAAATGTTAAACATTTTAGGTGAGATTTTAAACCTCAAGAGCAAAACTCCACAAGTAACACAAAAAGACATCTAAGCAAGGAGCCAAAAATAGTTAAGTCAGATAATTTAAGTTGGAAAGCCTTCAAAATTTTTTACTACAGAACCTATTTTTCAAAAAATAAAATCTTTGGCTGGGTGCAGTGGCTCATGCCTGTAATCTCAGCACTTTGGGAGGCCAAGTCGGGTGGATCATGAAGTCAGGAGTTCCAAGACCAGCCTGGCCAAGATGGTGAAACCTCATCTCTACTAAAAATACAAAAATTAGCCGAGTGTGGTGGCAGGTGCCTGTAATCCCAGCTACTCAGAGGCTGAGGCAGAGAACTGCTTGAACCCAGGAGGCGGAGGATGCAGTGAGCCAAGATCACGCCACTGCACTCTAGCCTGGGCGACAGAGCAAGACTCGTCTCAAATAAATAAATAAATAAAATATTTGAAGCCAGGTGCAGTGGATTATGCCGGCAATCCCAGGTACTCAGGAGGCTGAGGCACAAGAATTTCTTGAACCCAGGAGGCAGAGGTTGTAGTGAGCCGAGATCACACCACTGTACTCCAGACTGGATGACAGAGTGAGACCTTGTCTCAAAAATAAATAAAATAAAATAAAATCTTTCGCCAGACACAGTAGTTCATGCATATAATCCCAGGAATTTGGGAGGCGAAGGAGGGAGGATCGCTTGAGCCCAGGAGTTTGAGACCAGCCTGGGCAACATGGCAAGACCCCATCTCTACAAAAAAAATTACAAAATTAGCTGGGTATGTTGGCATGCGCCTGTAGTCCAAACACCAGGAGGTTGAGGCAGGAGGATCCCTTGAGCCCAGGAGGACAAGATTGTAGTAAGACTGACAGAGCCACTGCACTCTAGCCTGGGTGACAGAGACCTTGTCTCAAAAACAAAAACAAAAACAAAACAAAACAAAACTTTGCCTTCAGGTCCATGATGTTGGGAAAATTTTTTTTAAATTTAAAAACAACAGGCTGGGCTGGGCATGGTGGCTCACACCTATAATCCCAGCATTTTGGGAGGCCAGGGCAGGCCGATTACCTGAGGTCAGGAGTTCCAGACCAGCCTGGCCAACATGGCGAAACCCCATCTCTACTGAAAAATACAAAAATTAGCCAGGTGTGGTTGCTCATGCCTGTAATCCCAACTACTTGGGAGGCTGAAGCTCAAGAATCACTTGAACCCAGAATGCAGAGGTTGCAGTGAGCCAAAATTACGTCACCGCATTCCAGCCTGGGCGACAGAGCAAGAACCCGTCTCAAAAAAAAAAAAAAAAAAAAAACTTAGCCAGGCATGGTGGCATGCACCTGTAGTCTTAGCTACTGGGGAGGCTGAGGTGGGAGGATCACCTGAGCCTGGGAGGTTGAGGCTGCAGTGAGCCACTACGGTCCAACCTGGGTGACAGAGTGAGACCCTGTCTCAAAAAATTTAATTAATTAAAATAAAAAACAAAATAAAACCTTAAATTCAGACCCCTAATATAATAGAGGAGTGGCAAGTACTGGTGCTCTGGTATAATAATTCTAACACCTGGCTTCCCAAAGTATAGGATAAGAAGCAAGTAAGAGCTGGGTGCTGTGGCTCATACTTGTAAACCCAGCACTTTGGGAGGTCAAGGTGGGTGGATCACCTGAGGTCAGGAGTTCGAGACCAGTCTGACCAACATGGTGAAACCCCATTTATATTAAAAATACAAAAATTATCCAGGTGTGGTGGTACGTGCTTATAATCCCAGCTGCTCGGAGGCTGAGGCATGAGAATAGCTTAAACCTGGGAGGCAGAGGCTGGCAGTGAGCCAAGACCATGCCACTGCACTCCAGCCTGGGTGACAGAGAAAGACTCTGTCTCCAAAAAAAAAAAAAAAAAAAAAAAAAAGCAAGTAAGAAGGATGAAGAAAGAAATCTTCCCTCAGTCTTAAAAACCAGTACCCTAAGACAAAAATATGTCACTAGAGACAAGGAGGGGCATTTTACATGGATAAAAGAGTTAATTCATCAAGACAATATACCAAATACACATCTAACAACAGAGTCCCAAAATACATTTAATAAAAACGGACAAAATTGGAGAAATAGATAATTCAATAATAGCAAAAGATTTCAATACTCCACTCTCAATAATGGAGAGAGTAACTAGACAGAAAACCAACAAGTATATGGAAAACTTGGTCAATACTATCAATCAACTTGACCTAAGTGACATCTACAGAACACTTCACCCAACAATAGCAAAATAGACATTCTTTTCAAGCACACATAGAACATCTCTGAAAAAACAAAATCATATGCTATGCAATAAAACAAATCTCAACAAATTTAAAGAGATTGAAATCATACAAAGCACGCTCTCCTACCAAAAATGAATAAATTAGAAATGAACAACAGGGTAAGGATAGACATACAGGTCAACGGAACTGAGAGTCTAGAAGCCCTAACATTTACAGTCAATTGATTTTCAATATGGAGGTCAAGACCATTCAATGGGAAAAGAAGAGTTATTTCAACGAAACTTGCTGGCACAACTGCAATCCACATGCAAAAGAATGAAGCTGGAACCCGACCTCATACCATACACAGAAATTTAAAAGTGGATCATAGTCCTAAATACAAAAGCTAAAACTATAAAACTTTTAGAAGAAAACATTAGAGTAAATCTCAGTGACTCGGGTCAGACAATGAATTCCCAGCCACAACACTAGAACCACAAGCATAAAAGAGAAAATTAAGAAGCTGCGCCTCAGCTGGGCACGGTGGCTCACGCCTCTAATCCCAGCACTTTGGGAAGCCAAGGCAGGTGGATCACTTGAGGTCAGGAGTTTGAGACCAGCCTGGCCAACATGGTGAAACCCAATCACTACTAAAAATACAAAAATTAGCCAGGCATGGTGGCATGTGCCCATAATCCCAGCTACTCAGGAGGCTGAGGCACGAGAATCACTTGAACCTGGGAAGCAGAGGTTACAGTGAGCCAAGATCACGCCTCTGCACTCCAGCCTGGGCAACAGAGTAAGACTCGGTCTCAAAAAAAAAAAAAAAAAAAAAAAACCAAAAACACAGAGAAGCTTCACCTCATCAAAATTTTAAACTTTTGTGCTTCAAAGGATACCTTCAAGAAAGTGGTGAAGACAACCTACAGGGCAGAAGAAAGTATGTGCAAATCATATATGTGATAGGGGATGGTATCAAACTATATTAAGAACTCGATAATGGCCGGGCACAGTGGCTCACGCCTGTAATCCCAGCACTCTGGGAGGCCGAGGCGGGTGGATCATTTGAGATCAGGAGTTCAAGACCAGCCTGGCCAACGTGGTGAAACCCCATCTCTACTAAAAATGTAAAAATTAGCCAGGCGTGGTAGTGGGTACCTATAATCTCAGCTACTCAGGAGGCTGAGGCAGGAGAATTGCTTGAACCCAGGGGGCAGAGGTTGCAGTGAGCCAAGATGGAGCCACTTCACTCCAGCCTGGGCAAAAGAGTGAAGCTCCATCTCAAAAAAAAAAAAAAAAAAAAAAAAAAGAATATTACTGGGCAATAAAAACGAATGGTGTCAGGTGTGGTGGCACACACCTATAATCTCAGTTACCCAGGAGGCTGAGGTGGCAGGATCACTTGAGCCCAGAAGTTCAAGGCTGCAGTGCGCTATGATCACACCCATGAATAGCCACTGCCTGCTAGCCTGCGTAACATAGCGAGGTCCCATCTCTAAAAAATTAAAAAAAAAAAAAAAGAATGGAGTATTGATATACGCTACAACAAGGATGAACCATGAAGACATTATGCTAAGTGAAAGACGTCAGAGGAAAAGACTGCATACTATATGATTTCATTTATATGAAATGTCCAGAAAATACAAAGCTACAGAAACAGAAAATAGATTGGTGGGTGGGGCTGGGGCATAGGAATAGGATCGACTGCAAATAAACACAAGCAATCTTTCGGGGATGATGGTAATGAACTAAAATTGAGTTGTAATCAAGATTTTACAACTCTATAAATTTACTGAAAAGCATTGACTTTTATATTATATTTGTAAATTCTGTTATATAAATTGTATCTCAATAAAATATGATGTCCTGGCCGGGGCCAGTGGCTAACACTTGTACTCCCAGTACTTGGGCGGGGAGGGGGGCCGAGGCAGAAGGATAGCTTGAGCCCAAGAGTTTGAGACCAGCCTGGGCAGCAGAGGGAGACCCTGTCTCTACAAAAAATAAAATTTAAAAATATAAGCTGAGCATGGTGGTCTACGCCTATAGTTCCAGCTACTAGGGAGGCAGAGGTGGGAGGATCACTTGATCCCGGGAGGCTACAGTGAGCCATGATTGCAACAGTGCACTCCAGCCTGGGCGACAGAGAGAGATTCTGCCTCCAAAAAAATTTTTTTTAAATATGGCTGGGTGCGGTGGTACATGCCTATAATCCCAGAACTCTGGGAGGCCAAGGTGGGTGATCACCTGTGGTCAGGAGTTCCAGACCAGCATAGCCAACATGGTGAAACCCTGTCTCTACTAAAAATACAAAAAATTAGCCGGGCATGGTGGCGGGCACCTGTAATCCCAGCTACTCGGGAGGCTGAGGCAGGAGAAGCACTTGAACCCGGGAGGCAGAGGTTGCAGTGGGGCAAGAACGTGGCACTACACCCCAGCCTGGGGGGAAAAAGGGGAAACCCTTTCTAAAAAAAAAAAAAAAAAAAAAATTCTGAAAGTAAAACATTTTGATGAAAATCAAAACCATCACATTATCAAATATGCCTATTAAAAACTATACTACCCTCCCACCCCTCATTGTGTCCACTCTTATCTTTAGCCTGGCCTCCTGGGTTAAGAATCCCAGGAGGAAAGTAAAGGCCTGACAACAATAAGATGTAATAGCTGGTGACCTAAAGGTAAACAACAAGTAAGAAAAACTAGGCCAAGAACTTCACTAAGTATAACGTATCTGGGGCCATCATGGATTCAATGGCTTTTTTTTTTTTTTTTTTTAAAGATAAGACCTCACTCTGTTACCCAGGATGGAGTGCAGCGGTGCAATCATGGCTCCCTGCAGCCTTGACCTCCCTAGGATCAAGTAATCCTCCCACCTCAGCCTCCTGAGTAGCTGGGACTACAGGCGTGAACCACCACACCTATCTAACTTGTTGTATTTTTTTGTAGAGACAAGGTTTTGCCACGTTGCACAGGCTAGTCTCAAACTCCTGGGCTCAAGCAATCTGCCCTCATCAGCCTCCCAAAGTGCTGGGATTGTAGGCATGAGCCACCATGCCAGGCCTCAATAGCTTCTTAACTACAGTATATGTGGGGCCATCGTGGATCTTGACCATAAAACAGTTTAAGAACATAGCTCAGCTGGGCGTGGTGGCTCATACCTGTAATTCCAGCACTTTGGGAGGCCGAGCACTTGGATCACAAGGTCAGGAGTTCAAGACCAGCCTGGCCAAGATGATGAAATTCTGTCTTTACTAAAAATACAAAAATTAGCCGGGCATGGTGGCAGGAGCCTGTAATCCCAACTACTTGGGAGGCTGAGGCAGATAATTGCTTGAACCCAGGAGGTGGAGGTTGCAGAGAGCCAAGATCACACCACTGCACTCCAGCCTGGGCAACAGAGCAAGACTCCGTCTCAAAAAAAACAAAACAAAACAAAACTCAGGCTCGTGCTCGCTTTGGCAGCACATATACTAAAATTGGAACGATACAGAGAAGATTAGCACGGCCCCTGCACAAGGATGACATGCAAATTCGTGAAGCGTTCCATATTTTTAAATCCCAATATCCATTTTTTCTTTTTTTTTAGACTCTGTCGCCCAGGCTTAATTGCAGTGGTGTGATCACAGTTCACTGCAGCCTTGACCTCCCAGGCTCAAGCGATCCTCCGACTTCAGCCTTTCAAGTAGCTGGGACTACAGGCACATGCCACCAGACTCAGCTAATTTTAAACGTTTTTTGCAGACATGAGGTCAAGCCATGTTGCCCCGGCTGGTCTCAAACTCCTGGGCTCAAGAGATTCTCCCTCCTTGGCCTCCCAAAGTGCTGGGATGACAGTCATGGACCACCATGCCTGTCCCCAAAATTCATTTTTAAAGATAATTCCATTCCAGTTATCCAGCAACTTTGTAAATTAGACTAATTTAATTTAGCCTTGCAACTTAATAGAAACGACTTTGGGCTTCAACATAAAAATATAAGTATTTTCTCTGGCAAAGGTGGGAAAATTCACATTTTCCATGAAAAACTGAGGAAATAACATTAATTAAAACTGAATTCTGGGCGGGCGTGGTGGCTCACACCTGTATTCCCAGCACTTTGGGAGACTGAGGCAGGCGGATCACGAGGTCAGGAGGTCAAGACCATCCTGGCTAACACGATGAAACCCCATCTCTACTAAAAATACAAAAAATTAGCCGGGCGTGGTGGCGGGCGCCTGTAGTCCCAGCTACTCTGGAGGCTGAAGCAGGAGAACGGCGTGAACCCGGGAGGCAGAGCTTGCAGTGAGCCCAGATCGCGCCACTGCACTCCAGCCTGGGCCACAGACTGAGACTCCATCTCAAAAGAAAAAAAAAAAAAGCAAATTCCACTCCAAAGTCAGTATATTGACCATAGAAGATTCACATGTTCCTTTTGCAGTCTTTCAGCTTTGTGGTTCTGACCACAATCAATGATCACAAACATATGAATAACTCACTGCCTCACAGTAAAAAACTGAGTCTTGGTTCTCATAAACTAATATAAGACCTGACTGAACATAAAAATATTTGAGGCCGGGTGCGGTGGCTCATGCCTGTAATCCCAGCACTTTGGGAGGCCAAGGCGGGTGGATCACGAGGTCAGGAGATCGAGACCATCCTGGCTAACACAGTGAAATCCCGACTCTACTAAAAATACAAAAAATTAGCCGGGCGTGGTGGCGGGCGCCTGTAGTCCCAGCTACTCTGGAGGCTGAGGCAGGAGAATGGCGTGAACCCGGGAGGCAGAGCTTGCAGTGAGCCGAGATGGCGCCACTGCACTCCAGCCTGGGGAACAAAGCGAGGCTCCGTCTAAAAAAAAAAAAAAAAAAAATATATATATATATATAAAATATATAAACAATATATAAATATATATAAATATAAAAATATATATATAAATAAATATATTTGAGGGGATTCTTCAAAATCCATTCAATTTGGAGGATGTTAAAATATAAGAGTATTTAAATATATTTATGTAGAGTTATTAAAACACACTCGGAATGAGCTATTACCAAAGTGAATTTATATTTCCCGGAGTTTTAAAAATATTATTTTGGCAATTATAGGTACTGATGAGAAGAAATTAGAACCACAAAGAGGCGAGTCTAGAAATAGCATTTTTCTTCTCTTATTTCCTATCCCAGATCCTTAGGAGTTGAACTACCTTCATATGAACAGAAACCCCATCTCTACTAAAAATACAAAAAAAAAAATTAGCCGGGCATGGTGGCACACGCCTGTAGTCCCAGCTACTTGGGAGGCTGAGGCACAAGAATTGCTTGAGCCCAGGTGGCAGAGGTTGCAATGAGCCGAGATCACGCCACCACACTCCAGCCTGGGCGACAGAGTGAGACTCAGCATCAAAAAAAAAAAAAAGAAAAGAAAAGAAAAGAAAACAATGAGGGGTGAGCACCAAACCTAGATACGTGGCAATATAAAAATAGAGATCATCTCTTTCTTGAGGTTCAAAGAACTTTAGGTAGATGTCGGAACACAGATCGTCTTCTGTGCAAAATACTTCCAAGCCCTATAAATTCAGAAAGAAAAGAAAAAAATAAATAGCATTGTATTCATCTTGCAATCCCAATATAAGTATATAATTACAAAAACTTTCAGTTAAACCTTTGTTTTTTATTTTTATATCTTATATTCCTATTTTCAATATATAAATTTAACTCAGTGATATATATATACATATATGTGTGTGTATATATATGTACGTTGTGTTTATAAATGTTCTGGGAACAAGATAGTATCTCAGCTAAACTTTGTAAATCACCTTGGGTATTGAATATTTTCATTAATAATAGCTTTTGTGAACTTATTATTTTGAAATTCAAAATTAGCTGATCCACAAAAAAAAAAGAACACAAGCTTGGCTGGGAGTGGTGGCTCATGCCTGTAATAACCCCAACACCTGGGGAGACTGAGGCTGGCAGATTGCTTGAGCTCAGGAGTTCAAAACCAGCCTGGACAACATGGCAAAACTCTGCCTCTACAAAAAATAAAAAATTAGCTGGTTGTGGTATTGTGCGCCTGTAGTCCTCGCTACTTAAGAGGCTGAGGTAGGGATGATCACCTGAGCCCAGGGAGATTGAGGCTGCAGTGAGCTGTGATCACACCACTGTACTCCAGCCTGGATCACAGAGTGAGACTCTGTCTCAGAAAAAAAAAAAAAAAAGGAACACATGCTCTGGAGTGGGAGAAATCTGGAATCAAATATTGGTTCTGCCTTTCAACCTTTGGAAGAGATTTCGGGCAAATTATTTAACCTCAATAATTCTTGATTGCATTTGTGAAATCTCACAGGACCAATATGAAAATACACATATAAAATATTTAGCACAGTGCCAGGCACAACATAATAATCAATAAATGCAAGCTTTTATTTTCTACGTCTCAATAACCCCTAGGGACAGCACTATATTAAAGTACTCTTCAACAATACTCCAGAAAACATTAAATGATTTTCAGGAGACTCTACTTAGGAAGGCAGAAAACCACATATTTTCTAAAGTTTTTCAGTAATGAACCATGTTGGCATTGCCAAAGGGATATGCTCCAGTGACCAGGATAGTATCTCTTCTACATTCAGCAATGTAGAAACATGGCCTAGTGAGAAAGTTTACAAAAATCAGGCCTCAAACCTGGAATCTCTTACTAAGTTCACAGTTATATATAATTACCTACATGTAGCCATTTTTCCTTCATAAAATGATAAATACACTTATCTAAGCTCTAGGAATATATATAAAGACAACTGTGGCTGGGCACAGTGGCTCACGCCTGTAATCCCAGCACTTTGGGAGGTCAAGGTAAGTGGATCACCTGAGGTCAAGTGTTCGACACCAGCCTGACCAACATGGCGAAACCTCGTCTCTACTAAAAATACAAAAATTAGCTAGGCATGGTGGCACGTGCCTGTGATCCCAGCTACTGAGGAGGCTGAGGCATGAGAACTGCTTGAACCCTGGTGGCAGAGGTTACAGTAAGCCAAGATCGCGCCACTGCACTCCAGCCTGGGCAATAGAGCGAGACTCCATCTCAAAAAAAAAAAAAAATAGCCAGGCATGTTATGTGCCTGTAGTCCCAGCTACTTGGGAGGCTGAAGTAGGAGGTTTGCTTAAGCCTGGGAGGTTGAGGCTGCAGTTAGTAGTGATTGTGCCACTACACTCCAGTCTGGGTGACCGAGACCCCGTCTCAAAAAAATAAAAGACATATATCTACATATATAAAATACAATATATGTAATATATTTATATATATATATACACACACATATACATACATATAATACAATCATATGGCTCAAATATCAAATAAAGAAGTTTATAAAGGGCAGGCTTATTCCCAACTCTATCTCCCTTCCATTCAATTCCATTCGCCCCACCAACAGGTAACCACTCAACAGATTCTTGTGTATTCCTCCAGAATCTCTTCAGGCAAATTAACAAATATATGTTCTCTCCTTCCCTATCTACACAAAAAGTAACACAGTACACACCAAGCTCTTTTTATAGTCATAGTAACTTAAGATACATGTTTTTCCTTTTCAGTACATACAAGTTTCTCATTCTTATTTTGTAGTATTCAATTGTTTGCTATTATAAATAACATTGTAGATTTCATTGTACATATGTGTGTGTATGTGTGTGTGTGTGTGTATCCCTGAACTAGAATTGCTAGATCAAAGGAAATTTTTTTTTTTTAAGACAGTCTCGCTCTGTCGCCCAGGCTGGAGTGCAGTGGTGTGATCTCAGCTTACTGCAACCTCCACCTTCCGGGTTCAAGCAATTCTCCTGCCTCGGCCTCCGGAGTAGCTGGGATTACAGGTGCACGCCACCATGCCCGGCTAATTTTTGTATTTTCAGTACAGACAAGGTTTCACCATGTTGGCCAGGCTGGTCTCGAACTCCTGGGCTCAGGTGATCTGCCCACCTCAGCCTCCCAAAGTGCTGGGATTACAGGTGTGAGCCACTGTGCCCTGTCAAGATCAAAGAAAATTTGCATATTTATTTTTTAAACTTTTATTTATTTAAGTATACTAATATATTCAGAATAACGTATGTAATACATGTGTATCTTTATATAATGCTGCCAAATTACCTTCCATGGGCAATGTACCAATTTAAACTCCTACCTCCAACGTGTGAGTGTCTCTTACCCCACAGTCTTGACAACAAAGAGTGTTATCAAACATTTTGATTTTTAACACTCTGATAAGTTTAAGCAAGGAATCTCAGTGTGGTTTCAATTAGCATTTATCCTACACACGAGGGCAAGCATCTTTCTCATAAATAATCGTTAAAGTCAGGAATAAGCCAAGATTTCCTACTACCAACTGAGGAAATAAAACAAGACCTACAAATGTTAGAAAGTAGGAGACAAAACTCAAAACTTACAGACTACATGTTTATCTATCTAGAAAATCCAAGAAAATCAACTAAAAAACTATAACTAACAAGGAACTAACAAGAGCTCAGAAAACAGGCCAAAGACAAAATCAACATACAGAAATCTGCCATATATCTCAGTAATCATTACAAAATGTAATTTTAAAAAACGACTATCGACCAGGCGCAGTGGCTCATGCCTGTAATCCCAGCGCGCTGGGAGGCCCAGACGGGTGGATCACCTGAGGTCAGGAGTTCAAGGCCAGCCTGGCCAACATGGTGAAATCCCGTCTCTACTAAAAATACAAAAATTAGACGGGCGTGGTGCCGGTCGCCTGTAGTCCCAGCTACTGGGGAGGCTGAAGCAGGAGAATTGCGTGAACCCAGGAGGCAGAGCTTGCAATGAGCCGAGATTGTGCCACTGCACTCTGGCCTGGGTGACAGAGTGAGACTCTGTCTCCAAAAAAAAAAAAAAAAAAAAGTAAGTACAAGTGGCCAATACATGTACGGTAAGGGGATTGCTCAAACTCATTAGTAAACACAGGGGTACAAACTCAAATGATTCAGTATCATTTTTCATCTATCAGGATGCAAAAAATAAATATCTGTTAAATTTGAGAATTGTATAAGAAATTTGGTATTCCATGCACTGTTGGCAGCTAAACTGGAATAGCCTTTTCATAGGGCAAATTCCGAGTACCTAGTGCATAACTGTCACCCAGCAATTCCAATCCTTAGTAGTATCGCTTGAGAAATATTCCTGCATGTGAACAAATATGTAGGTACAGGGCTTTTTAAAACTGAAACATTGTTTTAAATAGCAAAACAAACAAACAAACAAAATCAACCTGAAAAGAACTTAAATATCCATCTATAGGAGAATGGTGAAATAAACATGGTACATCCATACTGTGAAATAATAAGCATCTGTTTAAAAAATTCAAGATGGATATATATATATACTGATATATAAAAATCTCCTACATATGTATACTATAAGGTGAGAAAAGTAAGTTGTAGTACAACATGTATATTACATCTACATACTATTTGTGTTAAAAAAAACACCACAAAACTGTATTTCTAAAGGTACTCACATATGGGTGAATGCATATAAAAAAGACTAGAAAGATATACTCTAAACTGATCCTACTAGTCAAAGCTAGAGAAGCACATAGGAAGAAATACTATGTATTAATCAAAAATAATGACGTGAACATATATATAAACACTGATATGAAAAGAGCCCTAAGTGACAATCTTTGGGAGAAAAATCATAAAATATATATCACATACTTGTTATTTGTATATGTACAAACATATGCATGTAAATACAGAGAAAAAAGGACTATATTCCACAACCAACTCTTTTTTTTTTTTCTTTCATCCTTATTTTGGCAACCATGGAACCAACTCTTAACCAATGGTTATCTACGGGAGGACAGGAAGTTTGGTTAAAAGGTGTTTTAATCTAATGCTGTATTACTTTAATTCTTTAAAGAAGAGTTGCCCATTAACAATCTGTACAAAAGAATCAGTTAAAAAGGCCAGGCGCGGTGGCTCATACCTGTAATCCCAACACTTTGGGAGGCTGAGGCAGGAGGATCGCTTGAGCTCAGGAGTTTGAGACCTGTTTGGGCAACATAGCAAAATCTCATCTCTATTTTTACAATAAAACAAAATACTGGCTGGATGCGGTGGCTCACACCTGTAATTCTAGCACTTTGGGAGGCCAAGGCGGGTGGATCATCTGAGGTCAGGAGTTCAAGACCAGCCTGGCTAACATGGCAAAACCCCACCTCTACCAAAAATACAAAAACTAGCTGGGCGTGGTGGCATGCACCTGTAGTCCCAGCAACTCGGGAGGCTGAGGCACAAGAATTGCCTGAACCTGGGAGGCAGATGTTGCAATGAGCTGAGATCTCACCACTGCACTCCAGCCTGGGTGACAGAGTGAGACTGCGTCTCAAAAACAAAACAAAACAAAACAAAACAATAAAATAAAGCAGAAAGACAACTCACGGAATGGAAGAAACTGTTTGCAAATCACATATCTGATTAGGGTCTAGTATCTAGACTATATATATTTTTTAAAAATTCTTACAACTCAACAATAAAAAGACAACCAACCACATTTTTTAATGGGCAAAGAACTTAAATAGACATCTCTCCAAAGAAGAAATACAAATAGTCAACAAGCCATGAGAAGCTGCCCAATATCATTAGGGAAATACAATTCAAAACCACAATGAGATACCAGTTCATACCCATTATGATGGCTATTTAGAAAGAAAAATAAATAAAAATATTTTTTAAAAAAACAAGTAAAAAACAGAAAGCAACAAGTAAGTGTTGGTGAGGATGTGGAGAAATGGAACCCTCATACATGGCTGATGGCAATGACAATTGGTGCAACTGTTATGGAAAACAGTTTGGTGGTTTCTCAACAAGTCAAACATAGGGCCGGGGACAGTGGTTCATGCCTGTAACCCCGGTATTTTGAGAGGCTAAGGCAGGAGGATCACTTGAGTTCAGTTTATGACCAGCCTGGGCAACGTAGGGAGACCTTGTCTCTACCAAAAGTAAAAAATTAGCCTGGTGTGGGGCATGGTGGCACACACCTATAGTCCCAGCTACTCAGGAGGCTGAGGTGGGAGGACTGCCTCAGCCTGGGTGGTTGAAACTGCACTAAGCCATGATCATGCCACTGTACTCCAGCCTGGGCAACAGAGCCCTGTCTCAAAACAAAACATAACATAGGATTACATATGACCTAGCAGTTGTGCTCCTAGGTATACCCAAAATAAATGAAAACAGGTATTCAAACAAAAACTTGTATGCAGATATTCATAGCAGCACTATTCATAAAAGCCAAAAGGTAGAAACATCCCAAATATCCATGAACTGATAAATGGATAAACAAAATATGATATATCCATAGAAAGGAATAATACTCAGCCATAAAAGGGAATAAAGTAATGCTACATGCCACAACACAGATGAATCTCAAAAACATGCTGAGTGAAAGCCAGACACAAAAGGTCATATATTATATGATTCCATTTACGTGAAATATCCAGAATAGGCAAATATTAATGGTAACCTGGGACTTGGAGGAAGGGAGAATGGGGAGTGACTGCTTACTGGGTACAGAATTTCCTTTTGAGGTGGTGTTAGCTGCACAACATCATGAAGTTACCTAATGCCACTGTACAACTGTACACTTTAAAATGGTTAAAATGGGGCCAGGCACAGTGGCTCATGCCTGTAATCCCAGCTCTTTGGGAAGTCAAGACAGGCAGATCACCTGAGGTGAGGAGTTGGAGACCAGCCTGACCAACATGGAGAAACCCTGTCTCTACTAAAAACACAAAAATTAGCCAGGCGTGGTGGTGCATACCTGTAATCCCAGCTATTTGGGAGGCTGAGGCAGGAGAATCACTTGAACACAGGAGGCAGAGGTTGCAGTGAGCCAAGATCATGCCACTGCACTCCAGCCTGGGTGACAGAGAGAGACTCCGTCTCAAAATAAATAAAATAAAATAAAATAAAACGGTTAAAATGGTAAATTTATGTTACATTAATTTTATCACAATTTTTTAAAGTTACTATGCTAACAGCCTGGCTAACATTGTGAAACCCTGTCTCTTCTAAAAATACAAAAATTAGCCAGGTGTAGTGGCAGGCACCTGTAATCCCAAATACTCAGGAGGCTGAGGCAGGAGAATCGTTTGAACTCTGGAGGCAGAGGTTGCAGTGAGCCGAGATGGCGCTATTGCACTCCAGCCTGGGTGACGGAGAGTCCGTCTCAAAAAAAAAAGTTACCATGCTAAAACACAGAAAACAATCTACTTCATTTCTTTCGGCCGGGCACAGGGGCTCACGCTTGTAATCCCAGCACTTTGGGAGGCCAAGGAAGGTGGATCACAAGGTCAAGAGTTCGAGACCAGCCTGGCCAATATGATGAAACCCCGTCTATACTAAAAATACAAAAATTAGCCAGGCGTGGTGGCATGCACCTATAATCCCAGCTCCTTGGGAGGCTGAGGCAGGAGAATAGCTTGAACCTGGGAGGCAGAGGTTGCAGTGAGCCGAGATCGCACCACTGCACTCCAGCCTGGGTGACAGAGCAAAACCCTGTCTCAAAAAAAAAAAAAAAAAGTTAATGAGAAAAATATATCCCTGAAAGGGCATTTAAACTCATTTCTGCAGTGAGTCAATCTCAACATTTGCCAAACCAAATCTCATAACAAGCTCTATCAAAACAATTAAAAATTGTATCAATTCTACTTTTGAAGCTTTAAAATTTCTGAATGAATGTCTTATAGATGTTTTTTAGTCATCAAATGTCCCCTAACGGCATCATAAATGTTATGATCTCAAACAAAGATGGAAAAGACCCACTCGTTTGAAAGAATTCTGGCTTTTGGCCAAGAGACAAAATCAAGTATATCTGTAAATAGAGCTCGTCTACTTATATTGAGAGACTGAGAAAGGAGGGTCTTTTTTTTTCTTATACCCAATTCCTTCCCCACAAAAACATACACAAAAATTTAAGCCCTCCAGGAACAACAGTTAACTGTGGCCTGTCGGGGAGGCGGAAGGAGGGGAGAGTACTAGGGAAAAGAGCCAACTCATGCTGGGCTTAATACCTGGGTGATGGGTTGGTAGGTGCAGCAAACCACCATGGCACACGTTTATCTATGTAACAAACCTGCACATCCTGCACATGTACCCCAGAACTTAAAAAATAATAAAATAATTATTTTTTAAAAAATCAGTTAAATATACTAATAAGTATTATTTAAAAATAAAAAAAATTAAGCCCTCTGTTAATTATTTTTATTTCAATTATCTGACTAGAAATCTGATAGCGGCCGGGCGCGGTGACTCATGCCTGTAATCCCAGCACTTTGAGAGGCTGAAGTGGGCGGATCACTTGAGGTCAGGAGTTTGAGACCAGTCTGGCCAACGTGGGGAAACCCCATCTCTACTAAAAATACAAAAATAAGCCAGGCATGGTGGCGCGTGCCTGTAATCCCAGCTACTAGGGAGGCTGAGGCAGGAGAATTGCTTGAACCTGGGAGGCGGAGGTTGCAGTAAGCCAAGATCACGCTGCTGCACTCCAGCCTGGGTGACAGAGCGAGACTCTCTCTAAGAAATAATAATAATAACCATTATTTTCTTTACTTCTGTCTACTCTGGTTCTTTGCAGCCACTGGCTTTATCATTTACTGGCTCAGCAATGAACAATACAGAAAAAACAGAAACTCTATGGAAGAAAGTTAAGTCAACACTACAGAAATCTAACTCTTAAAACTATAATTATATAAGCAAACGTAAACCTGTGATATGAAGATCAACAATGGTCTAGAAGTCAGAATTCCGGGGCCCACCAGTTACTAGGGCAAGTCTTGTTTTTCTGGGCTTCATTTCTCTTTCAGATAGAAGGAGAAAAATGCCTTTCCTACCTGCCTCCCAACCGAAGTGCCGTAATAAAATTATGTACAAGGTATGACAGAACTCTAAAGAGGGAGACCTAACCTAGCTTGGTGGAGTTTTTGAAAAGGAAGAAAGGGAAACCAGGAAAGGCTTTCAGGAATAGCTGGTGACAGATGTTAAGTTTTAAAAGCATGAGTTCAAATTCAAGAGAAGGGGGAGAGAAAGCATTCCAGGTAGAGGGGGACATCAGAAGCAAAGGCAGAAACACCATAAATCTGTTTGTTATTCCCCTTCTTAAACAATCAAGAGTTCCTAATTCACCCCAGCCTCAACCTAAGATTCCAGCCTTATCTCATTCCATTCTCCAAATATACCATGCTTACACTTTCAAGACCCAAAATGTGAATGCCCTTCACTCTAGAAACATCTAGTTCAAAAAACTGGGAGACCGCCTTGCCTGGTTGAGTTAGTGCAACATTTCCAGGCTCTTATAGTGCCTTTATACTTCTACTGTACTATTTAATACATTAAGTATTCATCTCAATCTGAGAGACTATGAACAGAATATGACCTTCTGTATTCGAACTGTGGGTAGCCTAAACAAGGATTACACTCTTTCCAATATCAAAGCAGAATAAAAGAAAAACAGCATGGGAATGTTCTCAAGTTTGCAACATTTCCAAGAAAACTAAATATATATCAGTAAAATTTGTAAAAAATAATCACAAAACATTAAAATCCATAACCATTAATCTTGACCCAGAACAGAATGAGACCAGGACAAGACATCCTTATCAGAAGATAAGTATTCAGAGAACAAAATGTTCACGTAATCTGTTGTAATTTAAACTCACACCAAAAAGCGAATGCCAATTTTCAAACAAGATAAATTCGGAATGACCAAAAAAATCATGTACAATTATTTTAGTTCAAAGTCAGCTTTAGTGGATTTTTTAAGACAGAGTCTCGCTCTGTCGCCCAGGCTAGAGTGCAGTGGCACAATCTTGGCTAGCTGCAACCTCTGCCTCCCGGGTTCAACAGATTCTTCTGCCTCAGCCTCCCAAG